>NW_019386880.1:25777-34928 GCF_000671375.1 Centruroides sculpturatus | reverse complement strand
GATTATAATAATAAGTATTAAAACTTTATCAAGAAAAAAGGATATTTTAAAAAATTACTTCTACAGACACTTTCAATTTTTACTTAGAAATAAATAAATTCATTTATTATAAAACAGACAAATGAAAATTGATTTGAAAAACACAAATATTTGTTTTATTTGGGTGTCTAATTAATAAAAAGCGACGAAACACCATTTTAAAGTGCATTTTTATTCAATTAATTTAATTATAAATAATATGTAGCCGAAAAAGTAGCCAAAGCGCCAAATGATATTTTTTACGTTAAACAAAAAAGTAGCCACATTTGGCGCAATGTAGCCAAATCTATCAACGTTGAAAGAAATACTAAATAAAGCTGGAGTTAATCAAAGTATTATAGACCTAAGTGAGGGAAAAAGAGACAAAAGCTAGTACTAAATAAAGCTGGAGTTAATCAAAGGATTATAGACCTAAGTGAGGGAAAAAGAGACAAAGGACAAAAGATAAAGAAGTGAAAAAGGTTGAAAAATTACGGGTCCATATTTGCTTGACAGAGTGTTCTTTATTTAACCTTTTTGACTACTACATCATTTATCCTTTCTCATCTTTCCCTCCTTTTCAAAATTTGGGTCTATAATCCTTTGAGTCACAACTCCAGCTTTATTTAGTAATCTTTCCGCATTCACACATCTCTCAAGTATTTGAAAATATTTCCTTTCCACTCAAAAATAAAATATGAATAAAGGTTTACGGATTTGTAAAACTTTTTTTGAGTTTATGTCGTTAAAATAAATAAATAATAAAAAAATTAAAACATTTGTCGGTTTTGTTTACACGTTTATTGGGCCGCGGGTTGGACACCCCTGGTCCAGAAGATACAGTCCGGATTGGTCCGGTTCATACTTGGATATATTAAACTTGTTTCATTGAACACAAGCGTACTCAGCAAATAAAAAAACAAATCCAGTAACCAACACCTTATTAGTTTCTGAGGGAGTTTATTAAAAAACGAACGTTTTTGATCTACTCAAAAGATCATCATTAGGTTAGAACATTCGAAAATGGAATACAACATAAAATGGAACATCACGTTCAAAATTCAAAAACCGATAACATATCAACTAAAAATAATAAAAACTATACTTGAGAAAACTATATATTAGAGAACATAAGTATGATGTTAGAAAAGGATCTAACACAACTATATTGGCCCAGATGACTCAAGCCCAAGAATCTGTGGTTGGCTGGAAGGAAGCGGAAGTCGTCAGAGAAGTACTCTCTCCAACTTTAGCGAACTCTGCTGAAAAAATGAAAATATACAGGAGCAAACTTGATGAAAGATGCATTAATGCCAGAGACGCGGAGGGTCTTCCCTTAGTTTGGAAGTTTCCCATTAAAAAGCTTATAAGTAGCACGTGAACCGAAATACGATCCTTAATCGCTTTAAAGGAAATTTAGTAACTTTTATATGATTTTGATGGATTGTATTAATGTTTAGCTATAGTAGTAGACTATATTATTTACATTTACATTTTATGTATCATATATAGTTTTATTATTTTTAGTTGATACGTTATCGGTTTTTGAATTTTGAACGTGATGTTCCATTTTACGTTATATTTCATTTTTGAATGTTCTAACCCAGTGATGGGCAAACTTTTTAAAGAGCGGGCCAAAGGAAAAGAAGAAAACTTTAGGCGGGCCAATATAATTGTAACCTAGCGCTGCATCTGAAAATCCAGGTGGCGCTATAAAAACATGTGCAAGCCGTCCGCCATATTTCTTTTAATCTCTTTCGGCTACGCTACGCACGACGAGTGGATGTTCTGTACCGAAGCATGCTTGTAACCGATCGAGCTTTTACNGAAAATCCAGGTGGCGCTATAAAAACATGTGCAAGCCGTCCGCCATATTTCTTTTTCTCTCTTTCGGCTACGCTACGCACGACGAGTGGATGTTCTGTACCGAAGCATGCTTGTAACCGATCGAGCTTTTACTCAATAAGTGTAAAACAAAATTTTGTACATGATTGTAAATAAACTTTCATGGTGAGATATAAAGCTTCGGTTATTTTATATAATCAACGAACACTCAAGTTAGGCTAAGTGATGAATCAACCACCACAGCCTGTATTCCTTTTTACTCGTCAGATTAGGACTAATGTCGCGCGGGCCGGATAGAACATTTCAGGGGGCCGCATCTGGCTCGCGGGCCGTAGTTTGCCCATCACTGTTCTAACCTGATGATGATCTATCGAGTAGATCGAAAAGGTTTTAATAAACTCCCTCAGCAACTAATAAGGTGTTGGTTAATGGATATGTTTAGCCTTGTTTCATTGAAAAATTGCATTATATCATTTTCGGATGCAGATGTCGCTGTCTTTGTGTTCGAAAGGCCATTTTGGATGAATGAAAGCTCTTTTGACTTACTTTAACAACATCAACGATAGAGAGATGAAACTAAACTATATCCCAGGCATAAAATAAAAACATGGGTATCCTTCATGCCTCATCCAAAATCTCATCGTTAAATATTATTCTGAATACAAAGTCTAAGGCCAGGAACACACATGCGTAAAATTGTGTGGCAGAAAACTGAATTAGAAATCAGCTTTTAGTTCAGTTTCTGTTTATGCCAGAACACATTAAAAATTCTGGCCGAATAGGAAATGTCACTGCCACTAACAGTGCTATATTTTATTAATTTTTTTCCCATATATCTATCCCTTTATATCTTCCATTTTTCTCCACTTTCTCTGCTATAATATAGAAAATTTAAATTGATAGACTTGTTTTCCGAATTAAAATAAAGAACGTGTGATCTAAATACTAGGCCTATATATCGATTCTACTAGACCTACCTGATATTTGAAATTTAGCACCAATAGCTATCCATAAACGTTGTTTAATACACTGTCTTTATACATGACCCTGATGTAGTCCAACGGATTGAATAAACTCCTCCACTCCTAAACTTATCTACTATATTCGTTTTTTCGAGATCGTCACAATTGTAGGGTTAAAAATATATCTGGTTCTGTCATTATTGACGTTGACGTTTTCTCCTCCAATGAAATAACTGTTTCATATGTTTTCAAATTTTCATTTAGATGTTTGACTGTTTAATTTTCATTATGAGTGGATGCATTATCTTGCTAAAATTAGTAAAACGCCCTTCCAATCGTTTTTCACAGATGGAATTAGGTGTGCACACCTTTAACTTGCTGATAACGAACAGGATTAATACGATTAGAGTTTAAAGCAAAATATGTGATAGCACTCCACTGAAATGCACATCACAGCATAATACACCCATCTTACTGTCGTCTTCAGTGAATTAATTCATTTTTAGTATAGTATATTCATTTTTAGTATTTAGTATACTATTAATTCATTTTTATTTTTAGTACAGAGTTGAAAATTGAAATTTGGTACACAGTTAGAATACGTAACGAGAATGTACACTAAGAAGGGATTTTTCGGAGTTCTCCCCGCAGGGGAAAGGTTGTCAACACTTCTCTGCAGGGAGTGTTAACAATGAAAGTGTTAAAAATGGAAGTGTTAAGTAACAATGAAAGTTTTAAGAGAAAGCGACATGCAAGTTTTATAGGTGCAGATGCGTTTTTTCGGGAAATCGAACATATTTTTAGATCCATCTAAAAATTTTCTAATTAGTCTGGAAACAGGAGGACCTAATTCTTGAATTCTGTGAAAACGAGTAAGATTGGCTATAATGTAATAGTCTTAACTCCTTTGCTACCCAGCAGTTTTTATTCTTAATGTAATTAAACATAAAAAATACTAAAAACTGAAAAAAACGAAAGAAATACGTTAATTTTGAAGAGAAATCTTCAAACTTTATTTTCCATTGTCTCGCCTTTCTGCGAAATTTGACACTGATGAGTCATTGTATTTATAGGTGGATGACCTGGAGAACAGCTGATGTTAGATTTTCCGGGACATTCTGATAGACGTCTCAGGAGGGGAAGGGTTTAAAGTAGTGTGAATACTAGCTGGCCGTATATTTTTAAACATTTTTAAAAAATTACGTTTTTTATTGCGATTCCGACCCCTCCGAAACGTATATATAATAAAATATATTAATTTAAAAAATTAAAAAACTATTGGAGGTCGTTTTTGACATCAGAAAGTAGCTTTAAATAACTTTACCGAAGTAAAATCAGTGCGCTAGAACTTTAAAACGATGAATAAAATTTGATTTAAAAAATTCCCATAAAAAACAATTAAGCGTTAATCGTGCGTCATTAAAGATAAATTAAAATTGCGATAAAATTTTTTTCGCGCGGGAAAAAATTTTCGTAAAAATTTCGAGGCTTAAAAAATATCCCGAAAATCGAAAAAATGTATATTTTTCCTGAAGGGTCTAAAATGCCGTTTGTCGTGTAACACTATGCAACCTGCTCGAGACCGCCTCGAAAGTGGGCAAAAAGGGTAATGTCTCCAAAGTTCAGCAAATTTCTCGCAGAAAAATAGTTTATCAGGAAACACGTGCCCGCCGTTCGATGCGCCGCGCCGCGACGAAAACAAGCTTAAGCAATGGCGTCGAACGGTGCACACTTGGTAAGTAATCCTAAATTTTTTGTTTATAGCATAGTTTATATGGATTATTCCCAAAAAATTATACGTGTTTTGGAAACGTTGAGTCAAATTAGTCTAGAATCGGTTAATTTTATGGAAGAAAACCTTCCAAATAGCCGTAGTCCGTAAACTGCATACGTGCCAGGTTGTGATTAGCTCACGTATTTAAAGACTCGTACAACATAAATTTCATAAAAATACGGAACGTATCTACCGTGTTATAGGGGGGGGTCGACTGTATCGTGGTAATGTAATGCAATATAATAGAAGTTGCCCTACCCTGAATTCTGTGGTAGTTTATGTTTTATTGTTTTTCCAAAAAAAAAGCGGAATAAATTATCTATAAATTAGGCCAACTTCATTTTTCAAAAAAAAAAAAAAAAAAATTGAACAAACTGGGCATGTACCGTTCTTGTATAACTGATTTTTAAAATATTTCGTTGCCTGTTAGCAAAGATTTATTTTTAACCAATATTTATTACTTTTTTTATTTTTATTAAAATTGATAACTTACTTTTGAAGTTTATCCCCAAGATACTCTGAAGTATGATATTTTGAAATTTCTAATAAATCCTCTTCTTTTAAAAATCGCTTTCTTCCTTTTGATATTATTGGAAAAATCCACCTAAATATAAATACGTTATTTATTAAAGTTAATTACAATTATTCTCTTGTACGATTAGTTTCATCGTTATAATCACACGAATGAGAATGAACAGTATTTATATACAAATCAACAATCACTGTGTTTAATTTTAAAGAAAAAATTTTCAAAAATATTTTAATAGAAAAACATTGTGTGTAATATATATCCTTACTAACTACTATTATTAGAAATGTATTTTTCGAAATGATAAAATATATATGGTGAATATATAATACGGACAAATCCTTATTGCAAATATTATCAGTATTTAGAACAGTTTATATTTATGATAAAGGTTATTTTTAACTGTGTATTATCATTTCCGTTTACCCGAGGAGTCCATTTTCGTAAATCCTCACTATAATAAAATTTCACAATAAATAAAACTGTAAATATTCCAAAAGCAAACGGTTTCTTAAAAACACGCAATAAATTACATTTTAAAAATTTACAAGAGAATTTCAAAAAGTTTTCATAAGACACAAGAAATAAACAGAAGATGATACAGTGATTCTTCACCTTTTTATTTATATCAAGAATAAAACGGCAAATTCGATGTTTTATTGCAGGCTGTTATCTGCCTCAACATGTAAGCATTGAAAATAATGTTTCATGTTAATGTGTGAAAAGAGGAAGGATAAAAATAAGAGATAAACACACGCTGTATTTTCTTTTGTTAACTTCTTGTTAACGTTTAAAATGTAATTATCGCTGTAGCTATTCATTAGTTACGCTGCAATTTAAAAAATT
Source organism: Centruroides sculpturatus (assembly GCF_000671375.1). Classification (NCBI taxonomy): domain Eukaryota; kingdom Metazoa; phylum Arthropoda; class Arachnida; order Scorpiones; family Buthidae; genus Centruroides; species Centruroides sculpturatus. The sequence continues at coordinate 28,954 of NW_019386880.1, read as the reverse complement.
GTAGACCAATAAATTCTTACTTTCGTTTCTCTGTCTGTCTCCCGTTAGTCTCCAGAACGGAGTTAGATAGATAAAAGTCAAGACGAGGTTTAGAAACCCTAAGGCCAAGAGGCCAAGTGGTTCCGATTTAGTATATAAGAACATCTGACGTGAACCGGAAGTTAATTTATTTCAATTAAAAATTTTTTCTTGAAAGTGTCAAATAGATGATCACACCACTCTATTCTTAAAGGAAAAGTATGATATACAGGGGCAAGCTACTACTAATTGTAGTTAATTTATCACTAAGCATGATTTACTTTTATGCTTATCACATTAACGTCCTACATAAAAAATCGAAATCAACCTTTAAAAAAAGCATTTAAAAATTATGAACTACAAATTTTACAACACGTTTTATTCACTTAATAGAAGAGTACATTATTCCTTGAATACTTGATACAGTAATACCCCGACTTACGCGAACCCGGTGTTACGCGATTTTCAAATCTCGTCGATTCGTCTTTTGTTTGAGCGCCACGCAACCCTTGATTACTCACTCCCCCCCACACTATTGTTCAGCTTACATGTTCGGATGTGTCGCGCAGAATCCACACATAGCTACAATTTATTTTGCGTTATTTATTTCTGTGTTTGTTATATCTACGGAGACTCGAGAGACTCTACTATGTCATCTAAACGAAGTAGAACTAATTCTTCTGCATCAAACAAGAAAAGAAAAACTTTATCTTTGGAGTGTAAAGCTAACATTATTAAAGACTTCGATACAAAAATGAAAATTTGTGAATTGGCAAAGAAGTTTGATCTACCGGAATTGTCGGCAGAACAATTATAAAAGGCAAAGAAAAAATTCTCGAAGCTGTGAAAAATGCTCAATCTTTAAATTCAAGCATCATTCGTAAACGTCACAGTATTATCGCTGAAATGGAAACAATGTTAAAATTATGGCGTAATAATCAAGTAAATATGAAAAATTGTAAAATAATATAGGCCTAATTTGTTATACATATGTATTATCTAAGATTTTATTAAACATTTTTTTACTAAATTATTGTTTTCTTTAGTCTTCGGCCCCAATTAAAAATTATTTGTATGTATTTATATGCAAAACTATACCCCGACTTACGCGAATTCGACTTACGCGGTTACCGCTCGGTCCCACCTATCGCGTAAGTTCGGGGTATTACTGTATATTGTTTGATGGAACATGTCAATGATACCCACAGTTAGAAATTATACTTTTAGCATTATTTATCGAATTATATCGAGCTGATGCAAAAATTCTGAAATTATTTTAGTTCTTTACAATATCTGAAATTGTTTTTTGACAGAAGGCAGAAGGAATTTTCTTGTAGGATTTGTAAATGAAGCTTGTTGAGGTGCACAATCGTAAGTGAATAAATATTATGTGCCAAAATTGCAATTGCATTAGCGCAATATTATGTGTGCTGTATATTTGCTGGAATGTAATCAGATCAGATCATTGACAGATATTTCTGCGGAATACCTGTATAGTTATCGTATTTAGCTGCAAATCTTGGCTGATGCTATCCACAATCCGCGACCACAGATTAATTTAAATGGTGCGATTTATTAGAATGCAACACGATAGGTCATGATTAACTAGGCAGAATCTACTTAATCTGGCTGAAAGGATCACTTTCCACCACATGTATCTAAATCTAAAAACGTGGTAGCATTAGCATTAAACTACTATCTATGGTTTATGGTTTATACTTTGCTTCTATTCCATTTGTTTAATCCCAATATATGATTCATATTGAGACTACTAACTTTGTACCTTCACCAGCACATCGTAGATAGAAAGCAGTTTACTGTTAATGACTAGTTGAAAATCGAAATTGCTAAGTTATTCCAGACAAAGCAGCCTGAGATTTATTCACCAACGAGAATTTCAAAAAGTTTTCATAAGACACAAGAAATAAACAGAAGATGATACAGTGATTCTTCACCTTTTTATTTATATCAAGAATAAAACGGCAAATTCGATGTTTTATTGCAGGCTGTTATCTGNCACAATTTACGTTCTTACCTCTGTACTGTGTACTGTAAGTCCACTAAAGAGACCTTTGGCGAAATGCATTTGGGAAGCTTGTTCGTAATGTAAATAAAAGTTTTTCTCTGCAAATTTTTTCTTTTTTTTATACCTTTATTTTAACTTTTTTTGAAAAAATTTTATATCATTACTGGCTTCACGTTTTAAAAATTGAAGTTATATATTATCCAAAAAGTCAGAAGAGAGAGAAAAATATAACTTTTTCGTATTTTACATTTATGTAAGAAGGAAACAAAAGGAAAATTTCTGACTCCATCGGTTTTTATAATTATTTTGGAGTGTAATTAATTACTTCGATTCGAAACTGAATATGGCAATCTTTGTTGCAAATAAAATACTATTCCCATTATTTTGACTGAATTCTGTAAATGTTTTACTATATTGAATGCGGACATTTTCAAAAGATAATTAATTTCGAATTTTTCATCATCAACTATATTCAAGTGTGTAAATTAACTGGGAAGAAAAATTAGTTATTAGAAATAAATTTATAATATCCAAATTGCAGAAATAGGTCGAACTGTAGTTGTAAAATTGTTGTTTGTATAAAAAAAAAAAAACGTCAGTGTTTTTATCATTAGATAAGAGCTGTTTCTTGTCGAATAAACTGTATAATATATGAAACTTTTAATTACTTATAAAAATTTTATACAGCCATTCCCTTCTTGATATTTTGGTAATCGTTTCTAAAACATGGACATACTACAATGGGCATTTGAAAAGGGCAAACAGATCATTTTTATTCAAGTTATCATGCTTTCTAAGAGGTAGATTAGTCAGAAGTTTCCACCTTAAATTTAATTCCATTCTATAATATATATGTAGAAGATAGATAGATAGAGTATGTACAGATGTACTATACAATTACTAGACAAAACATAAATAATACAAATAAATTATTTATTAAATGAATTTGATCTGCTCTCCTCTAAATATAGGGGAGACCGGGGCAAGATCGGCATGTTAAGCTTTACTTAAATTTTGTGTAATAAATACTGCTGTAAACTGAAAAAAAAGCTTTGCATATTGTCTATTGGAATGTTACCTTACTATAGAACTGGTTAAAATCAGTTTGGAAATAAAAATAATTAAAATAATTA
>NW_019386880.1:11780-19362 GCF_000671375.1 Centruroides sculpturatus | reverse complement strand
TAGGATATAAGAGAAATATTATAACGGGTATTGTTAAAAAATTTGAGAAGAATAATGATAAAGGCTCCAGACAAGGTCCATCTAAGTACACAAAATTTACATTCAACAAATATTTAGGAGGAATTATGAAGGAAATTGCAAGCGTTAAAGGTTCAAAGGTGATTTTGAAAAGAGCTCCCAATTTATATAAAATTCTTAGAAACGATAAAGGGGTTATTAAAAAAGAAGATAAGGCAGGTGTTTACAAGATTCCCTACGAGAACCAGCTATTAGGAATAAAAAAAGATTACGTAGGAGTTACTACCAGAAACCTCGGGGTAAGGATTAGAGAACACAAATATGATGCTAGAAAAGGGTCTAATACAACAATATTGGCCCAGATGGCGCAGGCCCAAGTATCCCTGGTTGGTTGGAAGGAAGCGGAAGTCGTGAGACAAGTACACTCACCAACTTTGGCGAAGACAGCCGAAAAAATGGAGATATACAGGAGCAAACTTAAAGAAGGATGCATTAATGCTAGGGATGCGGAAGGTCTTCCCTCGGCTTGGAAATTTGCCGTTAAAAAACGTACAAGTAGCGCATCAACTGAAATATGATATATATTTGATTTAAAGAAACTTAGTAGCTTCTATTTAGCTATGATATATCATATTAATGATTAGTCTTTGTAGTACCTTGTATATTATTTATTATTAGGTATCGTTTACAATTTATTTTTTATTCTTATTAATTGATATATTATCATTTTATTGATATTTTTGAATTTTTGAACTTATTGTTCCATTAATGATGTATTCCATTTACGTATGTTCTAGCCTGATGATGATCCGTTAAGTGGATCGAAAACGTTCGTTTTTAATAAAACTCCCTCAGCAAACAATAAGGTGTTAGTTACGTTATTTATAGAACGATTGTAAACGTTCCAGAAACGNAATTGTTGTTTGTATAAAAAAATAAAAACGTCAGTGTTTTTATCATTAGATAAGAGCTGTTTCTTGTCGAATAAACTGTATAATATATGAAACTTTTAATTACTTATAAAAATTTTATACAGCCATTCCCTTCTTGATATTTTGGTAATCGTTTCTAAAACATGGACGTACTACAATGGGCATTTGAAAAGGGCAAACAGATCATTTTTATTCAAGTTATCATGCTTTCTAAGAGGTAAATTAGTCAGAAGTTTCCACCTTAAATTTAATTCCATTCTATAATATATATGTAGAAGATAGATAGATAGAGTATGTACAGATGTACTATACAATTACTAGACAAAACATAAATAATACAAATAAATTATTTATTAAATGAATTTGATCTGCTCTCCTCTAAATATAGGGGAGACCGGGGCAAGATCGGCATGTTAAGCTTTACTTAAATTTTGTGTAATAAATACTGCTGTAAACTGAAAAAAAAGCTTTGCATATTGTCTATTGGAATGTTACCTTACTATAGAACTGGTTAAAATCAGTTTGGAAATAAAAATAATTAAAATAATTACAACTTTACAAGAAGAGAGAAATTGACGAAGTTGCCCCGGGTATAGGGGCAAGATCGGCAACTTCTCTCTTTTTGTAAAGTTGTAATTATTTTAATTATTTTTATTAAAGTTGCCCCTGGTATAGGGGCAACAGTAATGGGGCAAGATAGGCACGTATATAAAATTATGTTATTAACAATGTATAAGTTGGAATTCACTATTAAAACAAAGAAATACAAATCCAACACCCATTTAATATTATTACAACGAAATGCAAGTTCAAAGACATATATACATGAATAACAAATGCAAACATGTTTTCATTTATCATCTGTTTGATTTTTATCCTTTGCTTCTAATGTGGCTTTATGTTGCCGATCTTACCCCGCTAGTCATGATTTCGAAACATTAAGTACAACCCTGAGAACAGAATGCCAAGCCACGATCTGGCCACGTGAATAAGTTGAAGTTACATCCTTCTAACAGGAAAAGTAACTTTCGTTATCATGGAATTATAACAAAACCTGCCAATTCAATATAAATGGAAAAAAAATATTATATGGAATTGAACGAAAATGAAAATTTGCTTGATAATTCAACTACGCTTGTTGGAGAACAATAAAAACACTACACTCAACAAGCCACCAATAAAACTCAACTGCCTAACCTATAACCAAAGTCTTCTTTTAATTAGTTTTTAAAAAAAAGCGCTTGACAATCTTGCCCTGCATGCCGAAGTTGCCCCGGTCTCCCCTAACTTTAAATTAATCTCAGCCAAAAATAATTCACTCGATAATCTAAATCGTAATTGAATGTTTTGAAATATATGCATGTTATTTTAGAAAATTTATCAGATAAATATTCTAACACTAAAACATCCTTGAAACAGAAGAAATTAATTACAAAATTAAAAAGGATTAAAAAATTTAAATAAAATTTATACACGTTGCGTGTATAAATTTTATTTGAATGTTACAACTACTATTATCAAAAAATAAATCTTTCTCACAACAAATTATATGAAGTTTTCGAGCGTTTATAAAATATTTGTTAAATACAGTATATAGAATATTTTAAAAGACACAATAAATGTCTTTATACTTTTCCCTATTAAATCGTATTTTTCAAGTTTGCCAGTCATTTTTTTTTGTACTAAAAATGGAATAAATATGTCGATGTTAAATATTAATTCTGGAAAATTTAATTTTTGTCTTTTCTAAAATCCTCTATTAATATTTATGTACTGATGACATAACCGTCAAAGTTTAAATAACAAATGTACACAATAAAATTGAATTTGTAATGTACCTTAATTTCAGCTATATATGGATAGCATGCTATATCTAAACCCTTCGTGATAGCTTAATCATTGTCAGAAAAAAATTGCAGCTAATTCAAGTAATAAATAAACTTTCTAGGGCATAACAGTGCCTCCTAACGTGGTCTTCGTATTGAAATTTTTATTGTATATGCATTAATATACGGCCATACATATAACGAAAGAGACTTAAAATATATAACAGACATTGGCAAATGCAGCTGAAAAAAGAGCCGCATGCGGCCTTTTTAGTTACATGAAGCTCTTGCTGAAAGTGTTAGTTTCTGCTTATTATTATTATTTTTACAATTTTATTTCCACAATTTTGTGAAAATATGTTTCTTAAAAAAATTCAATATTTGTTTTATATTATATTAATATTATATAATAAAATCGCGGTACAGAACTGCGGCACCCTATGCAGTTTGCAAAACCTACATTTCGGATCCCACTGAACTCTTGCTTGCCCAACCCTGATATATAACATTAAACAAATATTAAAATTGACTTGATAATTATAGTTTACATAATATATTGGAATAAAAGTAAACTAATCCCATATCGAATTAAACAGGATGTAATGTGTTTGAAACAAAAAACAAATTCAAACTTAATTCTTTCCTTATTAATATATAATTTTGATATTATAGTGCACATAAGAAGGGTTCGCGATGGATGTCTATTATGTGACAATTAAAGAAATGAAATATTGATAAAACAAACAAGCAACGATTTGCTTAACTTTTCCGGCAACATTTAAAATTTTAGTAATTCCATCATTTTTAAAGTTTATATTTTTAACTATTATAAAATGTCAAAAAACTTAATGTTGTGAGTCGTGATGAGTTTTATAAAATAAAATTGTAAATGCTAATAACAATTTCTATGTTCGACCCTACTGGAGATACACGACCCCATTATCTCCTCACCCCTCGATTTTTAGTCACCAAAATTTAACACCATCATCCCCTAATAACCTGCGTACAAAATTTTAGAAATTTTCGACATAAAGCACAGGATTTATTAAGCTGCAAAGAGTGTGAACAAAGCCAAGCGTCACATACACTAACACCAATACATATAGAAATTACTGCCGAATATTTTTTTCTTAATTTTTTGCGTTTCTCTAAGTTTTAAGATGACCAAAAATGTAAAAAATGGAGTCATATTTTGCAGGATCGCCATACTTCTCCTAACTTAAAGATAACAACTGAGAAAGTAAAAATTATTTGTTTTTTGAAAAAAAAATTGCACCCTGGGCTCTGAACTAAAGTCGCAAAAGGTTTTAGTAGTTATATATTGCATAAAATATATGAATATTTTTTTAAAATTAAGAAACATTTACAGTAGTATATATAATTATTCTCATTATTAATAAATTGAATTAATATTACATACCACAAAAACATACGAGAGAAAACACCAGCAGAATCGTATATGTTAATTTTCTCTTTCTTCTCCATTCTATACTAAAATATCGAATTTCGAATGTTCTCTACACTGCTTGTATATTACAACTCATCAAATTACATAGCTGTCAGATGATATACACTATGTAGCGGATTAAAGTGTAAAGGTTTATTCTGAAGGGTTTGGTTCATTCAACCTTGATATTTCTACTTGATATAATCATCAGTTTAATTATGTTTCAAGAGAAAGATGCGTCACTGATATAATATAAGCTATATCATTCTTACAAGGTTAAGAAAATATTTTAATAAAAATTTTATGGTTAATAATAGCGAAGTTGAGGCCGAAGTTTTAAACGCGAAAACGTGTACGTCGGACGTTCAGCGCTGCTTTCCTGTAAGCCCAGCAGTTTGACAATGGTGTTTGGATAGTCAGTGGAACCATTCTCGACATTCCAAACACCATTGTCAGACTTCTAGGCTTACAGGAAAGCGGCGCTGAAGGTCCAACGTATACGTTTTCGCGTTAAAAGAAGTTTTCAATGCGAAAACGTGTACGTTATCGCGTTTCGCGTTCGGCCGCAACCTCTCTAAGAATTTGTTCGCTATACCTACAACATTAATTAAATTATAGTCATATGTAGAATCTATGTTATCAACTCTGTTAACATATCTCCATTTCCCGATAAGCATGCTACACATATCCAAACTGTAAAATTCGAAGTTCATATAATTTCATAACAGAAAGTAATCCTTTAAATTTTTAATAAATTTAGATAAAAAATTACTTTAATCAAAGGAATTTGACCCTACAGAACTTTAATATAAAGCGTATGAGAAATTTATAACTCTTTCTAGTTAACTATAAACATTCTCACGATCAAACCGTGTATAGTGCACAGTTATCGGCGAAATTCTTCATATCGTTGTCATTCTAACACCAACTTTAACCCCACACCTTCTAAAACAATTGGTCACCTGACGAATTTTCCCACCACAAAATGTATAAAAGCCATCATCCTGCCCCTCTCGGGGGAGTCGCCAATCGAACGGACAACGACGAAGACGGGCCATATCTTCCCTTCATACTTGCTCTACGCCCTTAATTGGAAGACCTTGTGCCACACCGAGCACTGCTTTTCGCAACCTTTAAGTCAGAAGTATCCCTCCGATATTATCTCAGAGGTATGATATATTATTGTGAACTCTCTCTCTCATCCGCGAAGTCTAAGGAGTTTTGTAAGATTTTATTTAGTTAGGTAGTTTAATAAACTCGTTTTGTTTTTTTAAATGGTGTTGTTACTCGACTTAGCCAACGTCTTATCGTCGACCCCTCCGACTCTCCTCCACTCGCGTAACGCGTAACTGAACGAAACGCCATCCCTGACAAGAAAGTAGGTCACCGGAAAGAGAGGTCTTCCCAATCTCCCCGGCGGCTCACAAAACTGTTACCGCTGTGCTTGCAATTGGAGAAAGAAACTAATGTGCAAATATTATTGATTCATTCGGAGAAGTGTCATTTCTGTAATTGTGCAAACAGAAGTGTATCAATCCCACCAGGCAAATTGTCGTAATCCAACATGAAATAATAATCGCCTGCAAAATATGATAAACAAATTTTAAAACAAGCCAGCAACGAGTTGCATAACTTTTCCGGCAAGAATTCGTAGCACCATCTGTTATCATATATTATTAAAAATGAATTTATAAAAAAAATCCAGGACAAAATATACTTATAAATATATTGCAAAAAATACAAATAGTAAAAACTGATACATGATAAAAAGGACGATAAGAATGACGTCAATATCTTTTACAATATAATCAAATTTATATATTTTTAATTATTATAAAATCAAAAAACTTGATTTTGATTTTATAATTGCGTGTGTTTTATAATAACTTGTGAATGCTAATAACGATTAAAATCGTCCTTAAGACCACTGTTCTCGAGATATGACACCATCCGTTCCCCCCCATTTCGTCGATTTTTAACAACCAACATTTAATAGCATCAATTCATATTACATAAACATCCATGCACAAGTTCAGAAATTTTTGACAAAAACGCAGGAGTTATTAATCTTCAAAAATGGTGAACAAAATCATGCACCTCCATACACATGCAAATTAACACCCACACGTACAATTAAAACTTCCGAATTTTTTTGCATTTGTCGACATTTAAAAATCCCCTGAGTTCAAATATGTAAAAATCTCGGATCATTAATTGACCGATCGCCATACTTTTTCTCTGTTATATATGACAGCGGAGGGAGTAATCTAACTTAAAATTGTGATATATTCAATTATTCAGACTTTAATAAATACGTACAAGTAGACCCCCCTATAACGCGTAGATACGTTCCACGTTATACAAATTTCATGTTGTAGGAATCCTTAAATACATGAGCCAATTACAGCCCGACACGTGTGAAGTTTACGGACTACGGCTGTTTGAAAGGTTTTCTTCCATAAAATTAACCGATTCTAGACTAATTCGATTCAATATTTCCAAAACACGTGAATTTTTTCGGAATAATCCGTATAAACTATGCTATAAACAAAAAATTGTAGGATTACTTACCGAGTGTGCACCGTTCGACTACGCCGTTGCTTACGCTTGTTTTCGTTGCGGAGCAGCGCACCAAACGGCGGCCGCGTTTTCTGATAAATGATTTTTCTGCGAAAAATTCGTTGAATTTTGGAGACATCATCAATATAAATAATTTTAATGGCCGTTGAATAAGAAATGTTTCTTTCACAAGAAATGTATAAAATTACAGTACTGTATTAGACTTACGGTACCTAATTTACACACTGTACAGACGATAGTAAACTCAACTTACCTGCCTAAACTCTCTGTATCGTAGCCCTAGACGGCGGAAAGTATATACATAATTATAATAAAGTTACAATAAATTAAGTTAATATATAATTATATATACGATACCTAATTTATATATAATTAAATCATTATTCTTCTCAAATTTTTAAACAATACCCGTTATAATATTTCTCTTATATCCTAAGGCTTCTGCTAACTGTATGATCCTTTCGATCTCAGTAACCCGGTCTATAATGTTGTCGCAGTATAGAAAAGCCCTTCTAACCAAGGCACGAAACATACATACAGTTAGCAGAAGAATTAGGATATAAGAGAAATATTATAACGGGTATTGTTAAAAAATTTGAGAAGAATAATGATAAAGTCTCCAGACAAGGTCCATCTAAGTACACAAAATTTACATTCAACAAATATTTAGGAGGAATTATGAAGGAAATTGCAAGCGTTAAAGATTCAAAGGTGATTTTGAAAAGAGCTCCCAACTTATATAAAATTCTTAGAAACGATAAAGGGGTTATTAAAAAAGA
>NW_019386880.1:707-9532 GCF_000671375.1 Centruroides sculpturatus | reverse complement strand
TTTATCAACATTTTTTAAGGAATTATTTCGACATCTTATTACTGTCGAAATGAATAATTTTAAATATTTTATTATTAATATTACATTTTTATATCTATAAACAGATTTCTGTAATTATTAAAATTGTCTCGTTTGTTTAACAGTACAATGGCCCCGAAATGCATTAACGTTTTATAACCGACACGATACTCAAATTGTAAATAAATGCATCTGATTTAAATTAATTGTAGTTTTAAGTCTTCACCCATTTGAATATCGAAATTGGAATATTTAAAACAAATTTAAAGTGTTTAATTTTGTTGTTTTTGTTCCGAGCAGTTAATTAATGAGTAATTTTGTCGATTCGTACCGTTCACGACATTTATCAAAGAAACGATGTCTGTTTTTATCTAAACTTTTCCACGAACAAAGCTACCACTCGAATTGAAAAGCCCTCTAAACCTGCTGTCCAGTGAGTCTAGAAAATAGGTCAAATAACTTGTTTCTAATCGCTGTCTACATTGTGGCAGGCGAGAAACGCCGTCTCTGCAATAAAATTTTTCTGAACAGCGGTCTACCCGATCTGTAAACCGCCGCCGGCCTCTAAACGTTCTCTCTGCAATCGGCTGTTAGCGATCGCAATTCAGACTGTAGCTCAATAAACCTTATAATTTTCTATGGCCGGATGGCCGAGCAGTCAAGGTAGCAGCCTACCGTTTTGGGTGACCCTAGGATCGAAACCGGCGGGGTCGAAAACACCCCAAGAATTAAATAATGTAAGATAAAAAGTAGTGAGAAAGGTCAAACAGACTATCTGTTATGCAAATATTCTCTTCCTCACTTCTTTATTTTTGTCCGTTCTCTCCTTTCCGTGCATTTGGGTCTATAATCCTTTTTAGTCCAACTCAAGCTTTATTTAGTATTCTTTCCAGCGTTGCAAAATTTGGCTACCATTTTTTAGTTTGGTGTAAAAATATCATTCGGCGCATTCGCTACTTTTTGGGCTACATATTATTTATAAATATATTAGTTGAATAAAAATGCACTTTAAAATAATGTTTTGTCGTTTTTATAAATTAGAGACCAAAATAACATAAATATTTGTGTTTTCAATTAATTTTGTGTTTGTCTTTTTTATAATAAACTAATTGTTACCCGCGACTTCGCCCTCGGAGGTTTTGCAAGCAAACCCCATTTATATTCAGTATTTCAACAACCATGGCAATTATTATAACACCTACTGCCGAGAATGATGAGAATTGCTGAGAATCAAACAAATTATTTTCAATTTGATGAATTTTCTGGAACGTTTACAATCGTTCTATAATCAAACCAATATGCAATAACAAATTCGAACTTAAAAGGGTTCAAACATTTGGTTAAAAAATTGAAATATATAAAAACATTTATAACAATGTCTAAAATGTTATTAATTTAATACACTTAAGTACTTAATGAAGACTAAACGTAACAAAAAATCGCATGTAAAATAGTACATTACAAGTTGTTCTTCTGGTTAAGCCTTAATGCTCTCCCTCTCCCCCCGCTGGGAAACTTCGAAAAATCCCTTCTTAGTGAGCGTTTTCATGACGTACCCTGTGTACCAAATTTCACCTCTTTAGGTTCAGCGTTTTACTCTGGGCGATGATGAATCAGTGAATGAGTCTGTCAGTCGGTCAGTCAGGACAAGCAATTTTATATATATAGATGAATTTATCTATTTCTAAGTAAAAATTAAAAGTGTCTTTAAAAGAAGTTTTTTAAAATATCCTTTTTCGTGATAAAGTTTTAATATTTATTACTATAATGTAGATATGGTAATCCTTAATTTAAGGATTATCATGCTACTTCTACAGACACTTTCAATTTTTACTTACCAATATACTTGTGGCTCGAAACTCTATGATTTCTTCCGATGTGGCCCAGAGAAACAAAAAGGTTGACACCCCTAGTATAATCGTATGTTATCCGCATTTACTCGCCTAATTTGTAATATGTATGTCTTAGATTTCTAGTTTTATTAAACTTTTATTTGTTGAGTTTAAAAACCGGTCTGACTGTCTATTACTCAGAACCGGAATACCTTATCGACTTTCCCATCGCGCTCCCCACTCGATCGATTTAAACACCTTTTCATTTAAAGCCATTCGGTAACCCTGTGAGCGAATTCTACCAACTCGACGATCACAGGGCTCAGACCCTCGCTCGTATTCTCACACAATAAAATATTTAAAACTTATTCAAATAATTTTATGATAATCAACTCTTATAAACTGCTTAATTAATAATTAGATTTGTTTATTCAAACGCATTTAAGGTGTGTCATTATAATATAACTGCAATTATTCATTTTTCTCGTCTATCGTGTCCTTCATCGATATGCAATTATTCTTTATTGTCGTCTTTCGTGTCCTCGATACCTGTATTATTAAACTGCATAAACAATGTTTTACTGTAGTAATTTAGAGGAAATAACGAAGATGCTGTATTTATAATTATTATATTCTATATTTTAGTTGAATCCAGCAACATAAAAACGATTTTAATTTATATAAAAATTTATTATATACGGGTTTATCGTTCACGTTTTACTGGTATTCTTGGGAGAAATTGCAGATATTACACATGATTTACATTTAAGAAACATTAAATTATTTAAGTAATTTTTAATTTTTTGTGTTTTTTATAATCGAAAATATCACACTAATTAAGAATAATAAAATATTAATAGATGCAAAATATCTTACTGGATACAATGGCGTTTATAATATGCCAGTAATATTTATACGCTTCTAAAATATCATTTTTCATATTCTGATATTAAATAAAAATTCCAGCATATTGTATATCGTGAGTTTTCTAATTTACTACTCGCTGTCTGTAAGATTTCTCGTGTTGAAGCTGGCTGTTTATTAAAACAAATGCAATATACTACTTGTTATATTTTTTGATGTACGATATTTCACTTTTAAACAAATTAACGAAAGATTTCCCATTTCATATATTTGAGAAGATTTAATCTTTCAGTGTTAATATCTAAGAATAGTTTAGCATATGTAGATTTTTACAGCTATGGTGAGAAACGTTTAAAATTTACAACAACCCTGTCGCGTGTTTTGAGGTATACTAGTGATGCGACAAAAGAGGCATTTGACATTGACTAGTATCGTCACCCTCGGGATTTGGCAGCTCGCGTGCATGCACGCTGCACACTTACCACGACCGTCTCTGATTCCTTCCGTTAGCCACTCGTAGGGAGCTATTTAGCTAAGTGGATTGTTTTAGAATTTAAAAAGTAAAGAATAATTTATGCTATTTTTATGTACGTTTCTTTAAAAGATGTATTTAATTATAATTTTCTTTAAGAGTATATTCATACAATTCAAGAATATTTTGAACGTGGTATGTACAGTAGGGCATTGATTATCCGAATCAATTGGGAACTGGGGTGGTTCGGATAACTTATTTTTCGGATAACGAACCATGTACGAGAAAATATATTAATTTATCCCGTGTTGAAATTTTTCTCCATTGCGTGTCGCTTCGCGTTGCATTTTCGTCGATGTTAAGCCGAACGAAGACTATTGTATCNACATCAGAGTCTTTTAGTATACCATTGTATATACATTGAATAGTTTACACAACAAAACACCAATGTAACATAAAAAGATCACTTATTTACAAATATGTTCAATATCATACATAAAATCGATTATAAATTTGGAAACAAGTTTTTAAGTTTGGTGCTCTTTAGCAAAAGACGCCAAGAGTGTCTTTTTCATGCTCATAGTTAATTCGAGCAGACCCACAATGAGGACGACGAATTGGTGAGAAACTTAGTCTAACATATTTTGGTCCCAATATACTGCCCATAAAATATTTCTGGTGGTCGTTCAGTTTCGATTAAAGATTCTTAGTGTAGTAGATTGAAGTTTCAACCACTCAGTAGATTAGTCCTTTCAATATGGGCTTAATATCAATCTAATCGTCATGACTATATTATCCACCATATTTATCTGTTAGCTTAATTTATGGCCAATTTCCACAGAAAACACCGTATTATTATATGGTTGAGAACTGTTAATGCCTAACTTGAACAAAGTTTTCGTGATCTATAACTGAATCTGGAAACAATTGCGAATAAAACAAACTAACAGTTAATTGAATAATATTCAATCTATAAGTTAAAAACAGAAACAGAAAATGATTAGCACATATATTTAAAATATATTACATATGTCTTACAATTTCCAAATAAGATATAATTTTCTGCGTATCCCAAATCATAAATCAAAATAATTTTTATTTCAAATTAGATAAATTTTTAAAGTTTATATATTCTAACCTTTTATCAATATTGGATGTTGCTTCGTCCATGACAAGAATTTTATTCTGACGAAGAATGGTCCTGGCAAGGCAAATTAACTGTCTTTCCCCAACGCTGAAATTTCGTCCTCCTTCTGATAAATGTGTATCCAATCCGCCAGGTAATTTACTAATTACTTCTTTTAATTGCACCTTTAATTCAGAAGTTTTTAAAGTGTATGTGTTATACACGATAATTAATTTTAATCATTAGAAAGAGTTAAAGAGATAAAACAGGTAGGAAATTAACTAATTATTTCTAACCTCTTCAATGGCTTGCCACAGATTTTCTTCCGAATATTCATTGAAAGGATCGATATTTCTTCGAAGAGGACCGGTAAATAACATCGGATCCTGAAAAAAAAGTACATATCTGGTGTATTAATTGCTTCTGTTGTACAAGTAGTATTTATATAAAATTTAATAGATATTGTTTTACATTTCTGTGTATAAACTGCCTACTTGGACCTTGTTTATTAGTAGAACTTATTATACTGATGGAGGCTTTGATTAGCAAAAAGACGAGATCATACTCGAAGTCAAAACAAAATATCATTATTTTCAGCTGTTAATACATAGTACATCATAAAAATATTTTGGGTAAGTTTTAATTTCTAATGATTCAAACTCATTGCTAGTAAATTAGTCGATTATTATATCATTTTCGTTTTAAATTTGCTATTCATTTTGTAATGCAGTTACCAGCTTTGCGAATAGAGCAGTGCCAAATTATGCAAATAGGAAGATTATCGAAAGTTTTGTATTTTTGCAGCATTCAATTCGTTATGTTAAATCCGAATCTTGCAGAAAGTCCTGTTTATTTTGTAACAGAGCACGCTGTTCCATACTTTCGATTTGTTATGCACGCTTTTTAATCTCTCCTAATTTCATTGTGTTTACCGATCTACAAATTCAAACATTTAATTCACTAAATATTTGCATGCCAGATTATTAATTTGAGAATTTCAAATTATCAGCTATCTATATATATATAACTCAAAGGTGACTGACATAGTGATCTATCAACGCACAGCCCAAACCACTGGACGGATCGGGCTGAAATTTGGCATGCAGGTAGATGTTATGACGTAGGCATCCGCTAAGAAAGGATTTTGATCANTTGCATTTAGTATTGAATTTTAAATTTATGCAACCAACCTTGTGCAAAATTTTAATTTGATTAAAAAACTTTACTTATTTCATTTAGAAATATTTATTTTTTATGAATTATTTCAAACTATTTTATAAAGAACACGTAATCTTTCAAAACTAAGTACTATTAACTACATTAATTAAACGGTAAAATTTTACCTATGTGCACCGTGATGGCGGTGGTCTCAACTATTAGTGCTTTTGACGGACTCCTCCCGGAGGGGAGCTGCCAGCAGGCCGCTGATTGTTTAACGTCACTAGTTATTGCTTCATGGTAGTTCTTCAACACACATATCAATAACTAGTGACATTAAAGAATCGGAGGCCTGCTGGCAGCTCCCCTCCGAGAGGAGTCTGTCAGGAGCACAAACAATCGTGATTGGTGGTGTACATAGGTAAACTTTTACTAATTAAATTAATATTAACGAAAAATAAACTTACAGGAAACTTCTGGAATTTTATTTTTGGTATAAATTATATAAAAAAATTAAATGCCTTTTAGTTTATTGATTCGAGCGATTAAGATTTTGACACGTTTGGAATTACAATTTTTTTTTGTAGCACTTGCATTTATTAGATTTGCAACGAGTTTTGCAGCAGCATCGCCTATAACCTTGGCCTCCAGTAAAATTAAAATGTTGCACAGGATTAACTATCGGTTGCAAAACTTAAAATTTGGTGGTAAACGCAATATGCACGTGCAACTCAGATGCGAGCGCTAATTGGCTAGTGTATATTGGATGATCATCTTTAACATATTATTATCACTTTGCCCAATTAGGTGATAGCACTGTTCATGATGATTGGTTATTTTGATAAATTATTTATATAAAAGGTCAATGTTTCAAAAAATATTTCCTCAAAAAATTAATGAAACTTCATGGGTTAATTCCACAGAAATAACCGCCATTTTTTTTGCCTGGACCGTATTTAATTAGAGACAAAAGCGTATCTTCGTATTCTTTATTTACTTATTTACTAAGCATTTCGGATGCAATATTTTTGTGTAACTTGCACCCCTTTTCAGATTTTACATTTCTATAAATTTTTTCCAATTACAGCCTAATCCTGAAATATATTTACCTGAAATATTATTCCAGTAACATCAGTATACAGTAATTTTATCTTCTAAAAAGTTTTATGTTTAGCCTATCATAATGCATATTTTTTTTAGCATCAAACATGTGGTATAAATTCTAAAAACTACATATAATTTATCACTCAGTTAATTACCAGGCTCTAAATAATTAGAATAAGTGAATGGCAGGGGTAATACGAAGATCAGATTTGACAACATAATGACAGGTGACATAACTTTCAAAAAAGTATTCTGTTTCATTTAGTGTTATATTGTTATATCACTACGCACTCTCAGTCATAATGTGTGTACTTGCGGGACAAACGAAAAAGCGATCATCTGGGAGTTTCATCACAAGTTTGTACAAGAATTTCCATTGAAAATATAATATCATATTTATAACTTCTTGTATAAACCAAAAGTTATATTATATAAAAATTTCGTTTATACCAGAATCCATATCAATAAAATCAATATCTCGTGCTAAACTAATCAGCATTTGTATTCCATATAACTACATTATAATGATGAAAAAAACATTTGCATGCCATTGTTCCCAAAGCTCATTATTTTTACCGAAAAACAGCAGAAGAAATCGACCAACATGTAATGTCCAATTACAATAGCACTTGACGTTTTCATAGCAATGGCATAAAAGAAATTCTGCATTTTCGAATCTCCAATCTGAATTAATTTGAAACAGAAAACCCTTAAAATGTTTTTGTGAACCTACCTAAAGCCTTAAAGCTTTGAAATGAAGGCCTACCTAAAGTCTTAAACCTTTGAAATGAAGGCCTACCTAAAGTCTTAAACTTCAACCTTCTCCAAAAACCAGCAGTGTCAACTTCCCTTTCATATCAAAGATTCTTAAATAAATAAATTATTTATTGTTCTTTGTTATATCGACATGCATTTTTCTATAATCACTAGACTGATAAAAATCATTTCCCCAACGTGGGCAGTTTTATATAGTCAATTATAGTTGCTGCGAAGCCCTTAATGGGAAGGGAGACGCCTGTCATACGGGATGGACCATCTCCTAAATAATTTCTTGTATTTGTTCAGATTCTATCTAGGTATTCTGTGTTATCATGTTTAAAAAATTACATTTTTATAAAAGAAGGAAAAGACATGTTTTACAGTACAGTTGATCCCTTTATAACACCGTTGATAATTCCATTTTATATGAATTCCATGTTGTACGAGTCACTTCGTTTTTACAAATATGTGAGCCGTTCACAGCCCGGCACACGTATTTGTAAAATCTAAGTGACTCGTACAACATGGAATTCATATAAAATCGAATTATCAACAGTGTTATAAGAAACAGAAATATTTTCCTCTATGTCCTTATGTATAGGGGGTCAACTGTAAATAAATTTGAAAATTGTTAAATAAGAAATTATATTTAATAAATTTATTGTTACATACTTGAGGAATGATAGATATTTTGCTACGAAGATCCCGAAGTCCGATATCTTTAACGTCAACTCCATCGATGGTTATTGTCCCTGTCGGCTCTGTCATGCGAAATAATGAAGCAATTATAGAAGTTTTTCCTGCTCCTGTTCTGCCCACAATTCCTATCTGCAACTCATAAATAACACAAATCATTTCTGACAATAATTATTATCAACAATTTTTATAATTTGTAGATATTTTACCTTTTCTCCTGAGTAAATACGAAATGTTAAGTGCTTTAAAACAGTATTTTTATCCTTCGAATATTGTAAAGAAACATTATCAAAGTGAATTTCTCCTTTTTGTGGCCAATCTGGGGGTGGCTGTTTATCGAGAGAACTTTCGTATGATGCTTCTGATTTCAATTTGGTATAATTCAGTATACGTTTAACAGAGTTCATCTGGAAAAGCGACTTTGTATAAAATAACGCAGTGATGAAACATATTAAAGTAAAAATACAGTGGTGCTTCGTATAACGTACTTAATCCGTTCCAGGTTCACGTCCGTTAAGTGAAAAGTCCGTTATACGAAACGCATTTTCCCATAGAAATACATGTTAAAACATATAATTCGTTCCGCAGCATAAAATAACCGAATAACCGTACTGTACCATAACAAAAAAATGAAAATGGAGCAGTCACCAATTATGCCGGGTAGTCAGATGTTGTGAGGAGGAGGTGGAGGAACACTTTCTTCACGCATTCATACAGATACAGACTTTTTACACATTGCAGCGGGTCTTTTTTTTATTGTTTTTTAATCGGAGTCAGATTCAGGAGAGGCTACCGG
>NW_019386880.1:0-527 GCF_000671375.1 Centruroides sculpturatus | reverse complement strand
CCATTTATATTGAATTGGCAGGTTTTGTTATAATTCCATGATAACGAAAGTTACTTTTCCTGTTAGAAGGATGTAACTTCAACTTATTCACGTGGCCAGATCGTGGCTTGGCATTCTGTTCTCAGGGTTGTACTTAATGTTTCGAAATCATGACTAGCAAGGTAAGATCGGCAACATAAAGCCACATTACAACAAAAACTTAAATCTATTCAAAATTCCAGGTTTGTCATATTAAATACAGACGAGCTTCTAAAAGACATCACAGATATACAAATAGAAAAAAGTTTTAGAATTGCCAGTCTGCATATTGTTGATATGTACCCCTCCATGTCATGGGAAATAGTAGAAGAAAAACTAAAACAGATTAATATAGAACAAGAGATAATAGACCTAATAGAATTTTCTTATAGAAGTAACTATTTCGAAATTAACAAGAATTATTATACTCAGAATGAAGGTGTTAGTATGGGATCTGTTATTGGACCGAAGCTTGCCGAAATAGTGATGATAGACATAGACGAAGTAAT
>NW_019386879.1:0-19923 GCF_000671375.1 Centruroides sculpturatus | reverse complement strand
TTTTTATATTTTCTTTTCATGCTAGCATATTCAATGTGCAGTTAATAATATGAAATTGTTTTAGGTTATCATTACTAGACTTAACCAGTACTTTAAATATATCAGTTTAATCATTATTTGTTCACAATACAATAGTTTAAATTGCTGGTGTTATACTATCCATTGTTGAAGTTGGTAGCAGACAAACAATACCAAATTATTTATTTATCAATTTACAATTTAAAAGTGTAATTATGTCTTTACAGACATAATTACACTTTTAAATTGTTTTAACACATCCTTTTAAAGTTAGAGTTAATGAAATTAGATATTTTCCTCTAATTGTAGTCTCACTTTACAGTGTTATCAGTTTAGATCATCCTTTCTCAAAGTGGGCAATAATGCCCCCTTTTGGGCACTGGAGGCTTTCAGGGGGCAGTAGAAGGCTCAGTGATTAAATATGAGTTTTATTTCTTCTNTATACTCACAAAAATAGAATAATTATTTTTTCAAATGTTTCAATTCAGGAAATTCATTAAAATTAATTATTCATAAAACAAGAATTTAATATAAAATGAATTTCATTAAATATTCAAAACATACTTTCTTCTTGTTTCCCTCCATCTTTTAATATCTTCAGGAGTATCTAATTTCATAAAATAATGTGCAAGTCCAGTATAATGTTGCTACAATAAAAAAATAGTAAAATTGAAATTTATGAAATAAAAATTGTAATTTAACCCTTAAAACATTCTTACCAATTTTTTATGTAATTCTACCAACTTTGAATGAGCTTGAAAGAAACAACCATCAAAATCACACTAAAAACAATTAAATAATGAAAAATATTTGGAACAAATTTATCTTAAAATATAAAATGCAATCTAATACATCAACTCTTTATTATTTAAATGCTTTCATAATTAATATATAAAAGAATCAATCAAAAAATATTTCTGATTATTTTAAACTGATATCTGTTTTAATGCATATTATTTACAACTTACCTTCACATGTTTTGCTAAATGTTGATTTAATTGCCATTGTTCTGAATATGCTCTCCCACAAGGATCACAACAAAACTGTTTACTTCCAATGTTCTGTAACAAAAATATTCAATGTTTCTGTCATGAGAGGACTGAAATTTTGAAACAAACATTCACAGATAAATGTTTTAGTAATTTGAAGTTTCATGAAAATCAAATAAATAATTATTAATGTAATTAAGTTAATAAGTAATATAAAACCTTCAACACTTTTTTCTAGCAATTTTCTTTAATTAAACTAACGTTTTCAGCTATATTTAATGGCCTTCCTCGGGTTCAACAATATTTGGAACATAAGCCACAATCGTACCCAGCAGAAAATAAATACGTAACTAACACCTTATTACTCGCTGAGAGAATATTTAGAATGTCAGACATTTGAAAATTTGTTTTCGTTATGATGACATCATGGTTTTTACAAAAAAGTTTTTTCTTTTCTTTTAACAAATTTCTTTTAAATTACAATCATTAAATATACATGGAAATAGAAAAAACTTTAAACACAATTAATTAATATATGTAAATAGATAACAAATCAGAGTTATACACTAATTTGTTTTTGTTCCTATGGCGTCAATGTTTTTACAAAATTATTAAAACACAATTAATTAATAAATATGTAAATGGATAACGAATTACAGAGAATGACTATTGCTAATAGGATTAAAATATTTATAAATTTGTAGGATTGCGATGTCATATATCACGTGAGATAGATGGGTTAGCCCACTTCCTTTAGGGGGTTTTTAATGAGTGATTGCCAGGCCATAGATAGCAAGTCTTTAACTCTGCTGTTAATGCAATTTTCTTTGAGGGATTTTGCAAAGATTTCCAGTGTTTCTATTGTTCTTAGCTTGCTGTTATTGAGTATTGGTATTATAATCTTAGCTTCTTCCCATTTAGCTGTTATACCTGGCTCACTTGCATATTGGGCTAGGGTGGTGCTAAACTTCTTATTCTGCATATCATACTTTTGCTCCGCTATCCTTTTTGCTAATGATCTGTTGGTTGAGCTTCTGTATGTTAACTTTTTGCTCCTCTTATATCTGTTGTCGTCCAGCGGTACCGAGTATATTCCAGGTTTTCTGACTTCACTGCATTTATCTTTTGTATTGGCAAGAAGTTTATATATTGAAGGGTTATGTTTGTAGGATAAATTTGCTTTGACCTTCTTGGCTATGATTTTATAGGTTTGGCTCATTCTAGGGTCAAAATCAACTACTATGCATTTTCTTTGCTGTTCTAGAGATCTGGAATTTATGGTTTCTGTTGCCTTGTATTTTGCTAGCTAACCTTTCTATTAACTTACTGCTGTAACCGTGGGCTATGGCAATGTGTTTTATGCGTTGTATTTCTTGTAATGTGTCCTTGATGTTAGAGGAATGGGTAAAAGTTATTCAGATCAGAGCCCTGTACGCTGCTATTTTATAAATATACAAGTTGTTGGATGTTGAGGGGATAAAGAAAGATTGTAGGTTAGGCTTATGATATACTTTTATAGCTGTACAACCATTTCCCAGGTTATATCGCAATCCTATGAATTTATAAATATTTTAATCCTATCGGCAATAGTCTGTAATTCTCTGTAATTCGTTATCCATTTACATATTTATGAATTAATTGTGCTTTAATAATTTTGTAAAAACATTGACGTCATAGGAACAAAAACAAATTAATGTATAACTCTAATTTGTTATCTATTTACATATATTAATTAATTGTGTTTAAAATTTTTTCTATTTCCATGTANTAATATTAAAAGTAAATACAGTATTTAAATCGTAATCAAATTTTCAAGAAAGAAACGTTCGTATTGAATTTGGACTACTACTGACTAACGCTAACAGACTACCTATTGTTTAAAAGGCCCTCTGGTGGCGCAAAAAGACGGATTTTATAAAATAAAAAGCAGTTGAAACTGCATTTTTATGAATAAAAATTTGACAAACTATTTATCGTTTTATGACGAGTGAAATTTTTTCGTCGCGTTCGCGGCTTTTAAGTAATGCATAAACCTTCAAAGCGCGAGGCCCGTGACGCATAGGCAGTGGCCCACATCGTCCATGCCTTATGCCGCCCTTGATCATAGAAATGATGTAATTTGAATATAAATTATTTATAAATATGTATGTCAAGTTATATTTTTATTACTACGTAAAATATATTTAAGAGTTTACGACCACTGTGCCGGGTAAGACGTTGTTGAAACAAAAAAAGTTATGCATTCCATCACGTACATAAACAGTGTCATAATTCGCCAAGTGCAAATCAGCAAATTCGTAAAATTTTTGTTTATTTTGAGCAATCCGGATAATGGAGGTTCTACAGTATATGGATGTTGAGGGAATAAAGAAAGATTGTAGGTTAGGCTTATGGTATACTTTTGTAGCTATACAACCATTTCCCAGGTTATATCACAATCCTATGGATTTATAAATAAATATTTTAATCCTATCAGCAATAGTCATTCTCTATATTCATTATCCATTTACATATTTATTAATTAATTGTGTTTTAATAATTTTGTAAAAACATTGACGTCATAGGAACAAAAATAAATTAACATATAACTAATTTGTTATCCATTTACATTTATTAATTAATTGTGTTTAAAGTTTTTTCTATTTCCATGTATATTTAATGATTGTAATTTAAAAGAAATTTGTTAAAAGAAAAGAAAAAACTTTTTTGTAAAAACCATGATGTCATCAGAACAAAAACAAATTTTCAAATATCTGACGTTCCAAATATTGTCAAAGCTGAAGAAGGCGATTAAATATACCCGAAAATGATTAAATGTTAGTTTGATTAAAGAAAATTGCTAAAAAAAGTGTTGAAGGTTTTATATTACTTATTTACAGAAGTTCTAGCTTTCTGTGCATAGAATAATTAAGTTAACTTGGACCTTGTTTATAAACAGGACTTATTATAGACAATATAAAAACAAAAAAAGTAAAACATAAGGGCATAGAGGTAAAAAGAAATAACTAAGTTTAGAAATTAAGTTATAATTATGTAATTAAAAATTAAAAAGTACAATGGAACCTGGTTAAATTGAACCTGGATAATTCTAAGTTGCATTTACTCAAAGTCATTTTATTTCCCCAATCATCTAGAACACCATGTTAAATTAAACTGGTTAACTTGAATTCCTCAAAACTTTTTAACTTGAAGTCCAAATTTTTTTCCAACTGATTCGAGTTAACCAGGTTCCATTGTATAAGCATTTTTCCTTTTTTTTTTTTTTTTGAAAATTGTCAATTTTGAACTTTATATATATATGTAAGTTTCAGGGTGGCTGGCCTCCACCAATAATTTTATTAAACAAAACCAAATTATTCACTGTCAAAAGCATCTTGATTAAGAAATTATTTAGCTTTTTATAATCTAAATTATCAAACATCATAATCTAAACAAATAAACATCATTTCCAAAAAAACAAAAACAAAAAAATATTTATCAATCACATTTCTACCATGGGCATCCACAGAAAATTTTCCAGAAGGGAAGCTTGGAGACAAACAATTACATCAATAAATATTTATGTAATTATTTAATCTGTTTGGGTTTATTCACATTTAGATACTAGAATACAGTATCATAACAATACAAAAAGACAGACAAAGTGTCCCATGGTCAAGGGCGTAAGGTTACATATCTCTATGTTTAATAAAATAACAAAAAGTTGTGTACCCCATTCAGTGCATCGTTCACGTAAGTCGTCTGTTTTTATTCATTTTATCACAGTATTTTTATTTATTGCATTTATTTAAACTTTAAATGCATATTAAAAATTATCATCAGTTTCCATTGTTGTTTATTTTACTAAATTATCAATTCAGTAACTATCTCTATAGTTACTGAATTGATAATTTAGTAAAATAAACAACAATGGAAACTGATGATAATTTTTAATAATATCGTTATATATAGGATAATCATAGGTAAAGTTGTCCTGTTCAGAGGACTCTGTAGTTCCAACCAATAAACTGATTGGCACCCAAATTTGTGTACATGCTATTCAAAGGATGTGGAAAAGGATTTTTCAAAGAAAAATTTCAGTTACAAAATTGTCTACTTTGGGGTAAATGACACTGCAAGCAAAGAAATGCAATATGCATAGCCACACAGAATGCAGCAGAGACTGAAATAAAAATGATGAAACTAGCAAATGCCATTCTTATCAGCTATAGTTATGGCGGCCATCATAATCATCTTAACTGATTAACTATTTCCATTGAGGACTTTAGGAAAATTCTTGGTTAGAATGAAGCAAAAGGTATCCAGCTAAAAACAATTATTGTTTATTTAATGTATCTTACAATTTATACTTAATTTTTCTTATGGGATATAACTGGAGCAAGCTTTCCCTACTGTATACTGGTTTTATATAAATAATAGGCATACTCAATATTAACCACATCTCTCCATTACAGCTCAAAATAATAAATGCTCTTAAATAGTAGCCGCCTCAATTACATGAGGGTTGATGAAAACATAGACAAACAATGTAAAATTTATAAATACCATAAACTACAGTAGAAATCATACTTAAAGTATTTATTTACAAAGCTTAATAGAAAATGAAATATGTGAACTGTACAATATACCAGGTCTGGTCAACTTAAGCCTGGTACTCACATGCAGAAATGGACAACGGAAACAGCTGCCGTTCCGTCGTCTTTCTGTGTCGTGTGTACTCACGTGTATATTACCCTACAATTGAAACACACCATCTGCCAGCCATAAGTATAAACAAGCTACTACAGTAGGTACTCTCCCTGCTAGTAGTTGAAAATGGCATCTACTGGAAATGCTTCATTATATCAATTAAACTTTAAGTTTGCCTTTGATCTTGTTGCAAATAAAAAACCTTAAAAATGAATAATTTGGATAGGAAAAATATTCTAAATCATCAAAAGTTAGGAATACACAACAAGTAACACCTCAATACTAATTCCAGCACTCAAAAGATTTTAATTATCTAACGTTTTCGGCCGTCATTTAGAGGCCCTCCTCAGGATGAAACAAAGAAACAGTTCTATCTTTTGAAGGATTCTAATCATCGAATAAAGCTGTGTTCCAAACTTTTAAATATTAAACGATGCGTACGATATAAAAAATCATTACGTTTACAAGATAAAAATACAGTAGAGCGTCGATTTTCCGAATCAATTGGGGAATGGGGTTGTTCATATAACTGATATTTCGGATAACTGATTTATTTATGAAAAAATAGTTTTCGTACATAACGTATTTGATGTTGAAATTTTTCTCCATTGCGTGTCGCTTTGCGTTGAATTTTCGTCGATGTTAAGACTAACAAAGACTATTGTATCGTTAAAAATTATTTATTATTTTGTACAAACAAAATAAATATATTGAAAAATATAAAAACAATAAAAAATTATACTTCAGATGTTAATTTAGTATCAAAAACGTAAAATATTTGAGTAGCCCAAGATATAGCCAAAGATTGAAGCGCCACAGCACTGGCGAAAATTTAAATTTGTCGACTGGAATTCTTTCGGATGATTGACGTTTCGGATGATTGACTTTCGGAAAATTGACGCTCTACTGTAATTACATTAAAATAACGCTATACATAAATTATTATTGCAGAGTTGTGAAAAATTAGCGCGATGTAAATAATTTGTTTTAAAATAATGCTATACATCAATTATTATTATAGAGTTGTGAAAATAAGCGCAATGTAAACGCTTTGTTTTCTTATACAAAGCAGAACGATTAAAAATAATTACACTTCCGATTATTGTTGTGCTTTGTGGCACTGTAAATAATATTTCCACGATTGTGGAATCGGAATATAATCGGTGTTGATGCAGTTTCCCTTCATGGTTTCTATATAAATCTCAATAGCCTCCAACGAGCGTAAGTCATGTCGGTCAAAGGCCCTATGCACAAGAGTAGCCTCATCCCAACATGGGGAAACCCCGGGTTCGGTAGCATACTGGGCTAGAGCCGTACTATACCTCTGCCTCGACACATCATATTTATGGTCCCGTACTCTAGTATTGAGGTGTTACTTGTTGTGTGTAGTATATAGTTCCAGTTTACGTGTGTTAGTTTTTTAAAAGTTAGGAATATCAAATGCTTTCGTCACCGAATTACAATTGCGCCATTCCCAATACTTTATGCAGTAAGTAAGTCTATTTGACATTAATATTTAAATCGGATAGTAATATAGTGTATAAATATATTAGTGTATTAGTGTACAAATAAAGCTTTTTAGCTTGCCAACCGCCATAGTTCAAATGCTATCATCCCACGTAATCTTTATGACGACGTTGCTAAACGGCCTTCTATTAGTCTAATTTTTGCCGTTTTGCTTTCCACGACAGCAAAAGTTGAAAATTTTCAACTTCGTATTCCATCCGCTTTGATAGCAAAAGTGATGTCATTCTGCCATTCCGTCAACAGTTTCCATCGTCCATTGCCGCATGCGAGTACCAAGCTTTATAGTAGGGTATGATTGAGTGTCGTCTGTTAAAAACTGTAATTATCTATTTCACATCTCTGTTCATCTCTAATCGCTTAATAATCTGCTTTAATAAAATTATGCTGCCAAACATAATTGTATTTATTTATTGCAAAGTAAGTAATGTTTCAGATTGTTCCTGTTTGTTAAATACACTAAAACATAAATTAAACAAATATTTTTATCATAAAAATAATTTCACTTCTTGACATCGCACGAATAAAAATAATACTAAAATAATATAATCTACTAACAACCATCCACACAAAGAGCAGTTCTTTGTGTGGATTAGTTTCCATATTTATCTTATACAGAGGTTCCAACCCTTAGGTAATAGCTAATAGTTCAAATAATTCTCTGTGAAAAATATGCATTTAATATTTATATTAAAATTAAGAGTGTTTTTTGCATGTTTGATGAACCTTATTTTCTATGATCGACTTGTTGGTCACCATTAAAATGTACAGTACAGTACATTTCATGTATATTTTGATTATCAACTTTCTTATTATGGATAGACCTAAATAAAAAGTAACAATTATAAAAAAGTACCAGTTGCATTTCCATTATAATTTGCTATAAAAATTCAACTTGCATATAAGAGAGGCCAGCATCTAGGGTAAGAGCATTCATAGGTGTATAAGTGATATAAAAGAGGCAACGGAAGGCTTTAATGACAAATGTGTACTAGATGTATACTATTTAAATCCCTACATGTGAAACAGTGAGAAAAGAATGCATATAAAATGCAATTATAACTGGATACCTTTTACTTCAGTTCTGATGGTAGAGTACAGAACAGCAGATATCTGGGGAAGACATTAATGTTGTAACAAAGTAACATGGGGAAAACTAAATTTGTTAGTAAATTTTTACTTTTGTTTTAAATAATATATAATAATTATATTATCGTGTCAACTATTTCTGTTACTGCACACGTGTGTGTAGGGAATTGTGGAAGTGACGTCACGCTCGACATGTTCCCCACCGGCGAGGGAAAATTTCCCTGCGTCAGTTGTCCCTACACTCTTGTCGTGGTTACGCGTGTTCGCTGGCTAACGACACCATTTTAGCATTTTTAATGTCGCTTTCTCTCGTAGGTGGAATGTATTATGGTGAATTAAAGTAATTCGTTTTGTTAATATCGACGAGTGCTTGCGTGTTTCTTAATAAAGTTGTTCTTAAACGATGCAAATAGCCGAAAATAAAAAATCGTTCGTAACTTTTAAACGGTTGATCGTAAGTAATTTTTTTTAATGCCAATCGATTCAGCGTGTCAAATTACATCTAGATATATCTATATTTATTCGTTAATATTAAGTTTAAGACCTTTTTTTAGCTGGATACCTTTTGCTTCAGTCTAACCCCGTTATTCGAACAGTATGTTCCCTACAGATGAAGTAAATTAATAAATTATTTTAGTTAATTCGTTACAAACTACAAACTTACATTTCCTTTTCCGTAAAATCGTATATATCCAGAATTGTTCCGCGGTTTATATTTAGGTTGAGGATAACTTTTCTTAATACACAAACTATTACTATTATTATTATTAGTAGTAAATCCACTTCCCAGAGTGAAAAATGGGGAACTGTCATAAACTCCATTCTCATTATTCGAATAACTAGTAAAAACAGAAGGTAATGGCAGTGATTTTAAACTATTTCCGCCACATTCGGTGGCAAAAGTCGGCAAGGAGTACATTTCGCCTTTCTTTAATTATTGTTTCTGCTGTGTCTTCTCCCACGTAAAAATAAAAGCACGTGTCTACATTCGTAAAACAGACTCCATTTTTATTCTATGCTGCTGCATTGTTGCCAGTTGTCAAGAATCCCGGAAAGAAATTTTTTTTTTCTTTTTCGAAAATATGTGAAAAATCATTTAGTAAAATAAATACAGTATTTTTGATAATAATAGTTTTCCATTTCAAACATTAATTTTAAATTAAGTTTTGGTGAAAAATGTTTTAATCGTATTTGAAAATATGTTGTTTAATTAATTATACGATATACAATATTAATATATTTTTGTTATTATTACCGGTATTTTTTTTTAAACTCTTTTCGCCCAATGGGCACTAAAAGGGCCTCTTTTAACAGGCCCATTATGGGTTCGGCCAGGCCGACAACGGGGCGACCAGGTGGTGAAGAACGGAGTCCGACATATCAGGACGGACACACCCGAAAAATTCCTGGGGATTTTTCAACCCGTCTGGATTCGATCATCATAGCTATAGGTTGCCATCTTGGCAGCTCCGGCAGTCGCCTTATAGAATTATTATAAGTTCAGTTACACTTACAATGAACTGACCAGAAGTGAGGGGCCACTTGTGAATATACCTTCAATCGGCAGTGATCAAGTGAATAAAAATGAACACTGGTGGTTATTCATGAATCCGCGCCTCGCCGACGGTCTGGCCACGTGTTTTCCGGGTTTTCTTTACATTAGTAACACCTAAATAAAGATCAGTTTCCCATAAAAGATCTCCCGGAAGGCATCCCCTCGGCAGATCGCCCATGTCGCGTTGCCGTATAGGAATAAAACTAAACCTTCAATCATACAAAAATAAAATTTTGTTACATAAATACAAATGTATAATAGAATTCTAGCAAATTGTATTAATTAGAAAGTAATTTATAATTCGTAGTATGAAATATTACGCGTATATAAAATGCATTAAAAAATATGTTTTTTAAAATAAAATTATTACATCTGTTACTTGGGTGAAATTGTAGCTCTGAATTCAGAATTCTCTAGTTTTTGATTCTCTTTTGATGTAATGAATGTTCAGGATCTGTAAAACGATGTATGAAACTGAAACGTATTCATCATTAAAGAGGTTGCGGCCGACGTTTTCATCGCGAAAACGTGTACGTCGAACGTTCAGCGCTGCTTTCCTGTACGCCTATAAGTTTGACAATGGTGTTTGGATAGTCAGTGGAATCATGCCCAACATTCCAAACACCATTGTCAAACTTCTAGGCTTACAGGAAAGCGGCGCTGAACGTTCGACGTACACGTTTTCGCGATGAAAACGTCGGCCGCAACCTCTCTATTAAGTAGGAAAATTGTCATTGTAATTCCTAGTCTGGAATTGCTGGAACTGATCCGAGTGCGGATAGTTCTGTCAGAACAATTAAGCTACTGTTTCAACTGTTGTGTTCTGTCGAAATTGCTTAAGTCTGTTGGAGTAGACAGTCCTTCATCAGTTTATATATGAAGCCCTCGATGACGTAAAGTGCTAACACTATGTCTCTGAGGGCTTCATGCATAATAGAATGTTTTTGTCCAATGGTGTCTGCAGAAAATTTTCCTGGGGAAACAACTTAGAGACAAATAATGACATAAATAATTTATTTATTTAGTGGCGACAGCTTTGGACGAACTAGAGCCACATATTTCATTTTTTGAATTTTTTCTCACAATTAGATTATGGAGTACAGTATTGCGTCAATACAAAAAGACAAAGTGTCCCAGAATCAATGGTGTAATACCCCGTTCGCACACAATCCACGACTCACTTCGATCTCGATTTACCTACAATCTGGATTGTGACTGTGGCCAATCGAACGTCGTGCTGTTCGCACAGGTAACTCGCTTGAGAAGAACCCGGCTATTACACGCGATGATAAAACTGACATAACTACGCGATACGTCACGAACACCAACAAACAAAATGGAAGTTTTGGTTAGAAATAAATACTTTTTCTTGCCATATATTTAATAATAGACAGATGTCATCGTCTCTCCAGATGTCTTTTTTATTTCTCTGTCGATAGCCCGACACGTGTTCCGCAGCCATCTTGTATTTTCTCGCGCGCGTGGAATTGTGGGATCTCTCTTATGACTGGATCTAGTTTCAAGAACTCTCTCCAGTCGATCGCGATTTAGCCTCGTTTCAGTCGAGATTGAAACGGTCGAGAGCGTTCGCACCACGGAACTCTCTCCGACCTTAGCCACAATCTAGATCGAAATGCTCGGTGCGAACGGGGTATAAGGTTACATATCTCAATCATTTTTACAATTATAATTTGTGAAATTTTTTATTCAATCCAAGAAATGGGCAAGTGCCCCATTTGCCTCCCTCTGTGGACGTCAGTTTGTCATTCTCTGTTCTTAGCTTTTTGGCCGATAAACTTCAAAATATTCTTGCTTAACTCGAAGCCTGAGGAAAATTTAGACTAATACGAAACCTGGACATCCCAATTTCATTCTCCCTTATTTACCCGTAAACAATTTGCCTGATCTACACCATATTTTTCATAATTATTCTCTGGGACTCTGAGGAAAATATAAGTTCCATGAAATCTGGACATCCCACTCTTTCTCATTTGATCTCCTTGACATTTCCTGATAAACAACAACAGTAGGCTAAAATAACCAAATCTTTAATATGATTTTCATTTTAATGTTTATCCTTCTTACTTTTTGGCCAGGCAATGCCGGGTGTATCTGCTAGTTATTAATAAAACAAACAAATTTACAAACTCTAATAAAAATTTAAAATACTCTAATTTGATTATTCTAAAAACTCATGAAAGATTTTCGTTATAGAGTGTTCACTGTTCCATGAGAAGCCTTATTCATAAAAGTACAAAATGAAGAATGCATTAGTGCAATAGTTCTGACCAAAACTGTCTCAACATTTGGTTCCTAATAGTACTGACTCAGAACTATCCCTTCTACAAATCAGACTAAACCACTTTTGTACCAGTTGTAGGGAGAGAGAGCTTTATTAGTTGTAATTGCTAACTGTTTTTTGGAGTCCTGGGCATTGTGTATCTTTTTCTCCCCTATGCAGTGGCGGCCTTAGGAGGTGGCGAGCAGGGCAATCGCCCGGGGCCTCGCGCAACAACCAAGTAAAAAAAGTTGATATTTAAAACTTTTTATTTTATCCTTGACTATTAGTTATAACAATAAAATAAATTTAATTCATAGTACAGTATATATTAATATTAATAAGAGCCTATTATTTCAATTCACATACTTTGCACAAAAGACAAGGGCCTCACAAAGATCTCCCGCCCAGAGCCTCGCAATGGATAAGGCCGCCGCTGCCCCTATGAATGGTTTCAAAGTACAGTAGAGCGTCGGTTATCCGAAAGAATTTCAGTCGTCAAATTTAAATTTTCGCTAGTGCTGTGGCGCTGCAATATTTGGCTACTCCAATATTTTTTTGGTTGGGGTGCGTGTTTTAGCTGGCAGCACTGGCACTTTTGTGTGGTGTTTTTCTGTGGTCTGTGGCTCATGCTGAATCAAACGTTTTTGATACTAGATCAACTTCTAAATTATATTTATTTGGTTTTTATTTTTCAATATATTTATTTTGTTTGTACAAAATAAAAAAAAATTTTAACGATACAATAGCCACGATTATTATTTTAAAAAGTTTTCGTTACGCTTAACATCGACGAAAATTCAACGCAAAGCGACACGCAACGGAGAAAAATTTCAACACGGGATAGGTTATATTTTTTCTTATATAATCGGTTATCCGAAAAATAAGTTATCCGAACAACCCGTCCCCAATTGATTCGGATAAACGACGCTCTACTGTAGTTTAGTCTATTTTGACAACTGCCAACTTATGTTGGAAAAACATTTTCTTTTTAGCTTTTTTCATAGCTGCAATAGAGTCATACAGTGTACAGGGGGCAAAACATTCTATAAATTAATATATTTAGACTACAATCGTTATTCCTTTTTGTACAACAGTTTTTAATGGCAAAAATATGTATAATTTTCATGTATTAAAATTTACACACTAATTGGCAAATTCAAGGAATGCACCAAAATCCTTGCACAGTGTGCTATTAAAGCTGGAGCATGGCTAATATACATGTATACTGTCAAGCTGGAGTAGGCACTGGCTGAGATTATGGAAGCATTACTGTAAAATGGCTTTACCATTAAATTCAACCACCAATAAATTTAATGGTTTTATGCTGCTCTTCTATTGAATTTTTAAATTGTGTTCTTGTACCACCATGAAAAGTTAATTAAGAGGTTTTTTCATAAGGGGATAGGGTAGCCTTTTGTTCATGCACATATTTATGAAGTAACCAGATTTTCAAAATGTAAAAGCAGTATGATAAACTAACTGATTTAACTGATTATATCTTTATTTGATAAATATTTTCATTTGAATAAATTCTCTTTTTAAGTTTGTCATTTTGACTTAATACATTTCAAAATTCTTCACTCATGTAATTAAGATTTATTTTAACTGTCATTACAATTAATAATGTTTTAGTCAACTTAGTTTTCTCACAACTTGAAACATCATTATTAAAATAACTTTCAATAGTGGAATTTTTCCCTGGTAAACAGTGCAACTTTAATAAATATCTTGGAAACATTTCAAGAAAATCCATTCTTTGTTAAGATGGTTATTTTCACCTATTGCATTTGTATTTCCACATTATGACTCGCCTAAATTCATTACAAAATTCACTACCTAAAATTACATCATCATTGCTTTCTATGTAATGGATGGTTAGTGTCTAAAATTATATCTATGCCTTGTAGAAATAAAAGAAAATTTAATCACTCTTAATTTTTTGGTAACAAATCAGAGTGGTTGATATAAGTCTAATGCTAAAAATATAGTACAAAAGCAGTATATACAAATCTGACAATATAAAGCATCTTGAATCTCTGGTCACATTAGTATTTAGACTGCAATAATTTTAAGTTTAGCTTAAAACATTTAAGAAAGAAAATTCATCTGTGCTCATTCATTAAAACAAAAACATTTATGTCTAAGTTAAAGATTTACAACAAAAAATACATACTGGTAATTATACCTTTAAGTTTAATATTGATACATTTTCTGTAAGATCTTATTTTAAATAAGACTCAATCCTGAAAAAAAAATTAAAAATTTAATTAATTAATTAATTAAAGGAATTTTAAAAAATTAAAAATAATTTTAAAAAAGCAGTTTCTCCCATATTTAAAAAAAATTTATTTTATAGAATATAACAAAATTATGACAACATTGCACTTTCAATTTTGTTGGCATTGATCATAACCAAATTTTGATTAGCAGAGCTTTTGACTATCACGATTTTGACTTGTTGAGATTTTAATCTTGTTATGTTATTGATTTATTGGTATTCTAATCCTAATTCTAATACCACAATAGTATAGTATGCACAAAAAATTATTGATAAAAAATAAAAAGAATAAAAATTTGGCATATATAAGAACACTTCAAAACCATAATCCAGTTAAAAGAACAAGAACATTCATTAGAAAACAATTGTCTTCAACCTTTAAAAGGCCACCCTCAGGTTCTACTGGTAGAATAGAAAATCGAACAAGTTATATTTAAAAATGTTCATTGTGTATGTGAACTTCTTATGCCTTTGCATCAAACGGGATGCAGACATTCATTTTGATAAAGCTCAAAACACATCAACACAAAATACATCAAAACGCATTACCATCACGTCTAAGGTATCTTGAGATTATTGAGATATACAGTGATATCTTGAGAAACAACCATCAATAGCAGGGACATGGCCATAGCTCCTGTTCTTTTAGTAATTGAGTCCTGGTGTTCCTTGAGTCTTGTCTTGAGAGATCTAAAGGTAGTGCCTATGTATTCATATTGTCGATCAAACCTATGGTCGTACAAAGGAACTGTGTATATGTGGGGGCCGAGGGGGGAGAAAAAAAACTCGAGACGAACGATAATATGTGATATATATCGTCATCGTCTCCCTTGCCGTTTGGATTGCCGAGTGGTAACAATCAACAACATGTGGAAGCAGTTGAGTCAGAGATAGATGCTTCGTTTACAAACAACACAACCGTTTATTAAACACAAAAGAAGCTTACAAGATTACTGCAATCTTGGAAGTTCTGCGGCGGCTGCGGCCTCTGGGTCTTCCTCTCCTTTCCAAGATAGTCCCATTTTGAAGTAGTGTCCCTTGTTCGCGAATGAACCATTTCATCACGTCTCGATGACTCCGGGACGATGCGGTCGACTTTCGTTGATGGAAAGTTGTCGATCCGAGGTCGGGAGATGGAGACGAAGATGGGTGCGAGACACACACACAACAGGTCCGTCACTTGGAACTTTCGGGAGAAGAAGCCGTCGCGTCCTCGAATTTCCAGGGTTTTATGTTTTCTTTCAGATTCCCCTTTACGATTGGTCTCCCATCGTCACCTGATGACAATTCGAAACCTTTCGGGAACGCAGGAGAGGTCAAAATCAAAGTTTAATTCGATCTCCAACCGGAAATGGTCAACGGACTTACTTTCTTCTATTGTTTAAAAGTCTTCTATTGTCTAGCGTCGCGTTTTCATAAAATAAAAAGCTATTTCTAACTAATATATTATTTTCTCTAGAACCATTATTTTCCGCGAATTTTAGCGAGGGTTCGGACCTGTCCAGAGCCTCACATATACTCCTGGCAGAGCCTTTTCATCAGGTGGGTCCTTGTCATTCCTAAGTAATGAAAAGACAGTTAGAGATATCTTGTATGCAATTTGAATGCCAGATTGCTGTCCAATTCCTTGAAGATACCACTTAATCGCTTGTTATATATGATAGCTCAAAAGGACTTGGTGTCCTCGTTGGTTGTTGCTACCGTAGGGGCGTCAAAATACTTTATAAACATGTTGATAAGTTTGTGTCAATATCCAAGTGCTTTGGCAATGCGGAAAATGCATTGGAGCTCCCTTTGTCTAAGTTATTGTTAGAACAGTGGGTGAATGCTCTGCAGACTAAGGTCCTGAATGCAGCCGATTTGTACTTTGGAGGATTATGCAAGCATGGTTTGTATGTAGTGTAGCCGAGGTAATAATTAACTGACTCCAAGGAATACAAAATTTCCAAATTCCAAATACACAATTATCGATAATTAATAACTAAGTGGTACAAAACTAAGTAAGAGCCCTCGTTGCGACACAACACGTGGCTCCCGCGTACAACCGACAAAAGAATCTTAGCCTAGCTTAAATCTAACTTAAATAATTAATTCAACCCTCGGGCCCAAAATTTTAGAGAATTACAGAATAGAAGAATTATAAAGAATTGAATACAAGGGGTGACTGGTCAAAAGAGAGAGAGGAAAAAAAAAACCTCGGATTTCTTCACGTAATGACTTCCTTCTTTCCTCGCCTGTCCTAACATGTCCTTCTCCACTCCGGTCTCGTCCCAATCTGATTCTCTTCCTGTTCGGACCTCCTTTCGATCCACCTAGTCCGTCACCCCCTTCGACCAATCACGAGTCAGCCCCTTTTGTCTAACACAGAACGGACCACATGGTTTAACCAATCTCATCGTAGTTATGTGAACAAAGGCCGGAAGTGCGGTTTTTCCATAAGACGTGGTCACAAGAATTTAGGGAAGGGAAAAAATATAAGAAACATGGCTTAATAAAGCCACAGTAGCTTTATGGAAAACATCTGTAGTAAGAACTCCATTACTTAAAGTAATGATGAGATCCAAAAATGTACCTGCTTATCATTACTTTGCTCCAGAGATAGTGGTAGACCATAAGGGTGTTAATTATGGCGTCCAGGAAGTTGTGTAGGGGTGGTTCACAACACCAAATGATCAAAATATCGCCAACATACCTCGAATACAATAAGATATTGTTCTCAAAAGATGGTACCACATTCTCCTCCAGTTGTCTAACTATAAGTTCACATAAAGCCCCTGATATGGGACTCCCCATCGGTACTCCCTTGGATTGGAGATAAACAGTTCCTTCAAAAGTAAAGACCAAGGAATGATAGATCAAGTGGGACAACTTCAAGATGGACAATGGTACTTGTGAGGGTGTTTGATATTTGTGAATAGAAAGTCTTGTAGTTCACAAAAACATGGTTTAATCATGATTGATGGAAACATATTAATGAAATCCAATACTGTAAAGAACACCCATGGCTCATATTAAGATTGTGTAATCTGTGAAGTAACATGTCAGGGCTGTTAACAACAAACGAGAAGATTTTGAGGTGATCAGAGATAAAATGGTTGAGAATCCTCTTGACATAAATGGTGGGTGATGCTGTCTTATCCACTACCGGTCTCATTTGAGTTCCTTCCTTATGTATCTTAGCAAACACAAAGATGTGAGGATTTGAAGGACTTGAAATTGAGGCCTTCCGCAAAAGCACTCCAGCAAGAGGTGTGTTAACAAAATGTAGAACTTTGGAGTGTAGCTTACAGGCAAAATTCGGTGGTGCAGTAATGCATTCCGTATCCAGTATGTGCTCCAAAATGGCTTCCCTGTATGTGGCATGTTCATCAACGCTATATCCTTTGATTTATCAGCTCTAGTAGCCACTATATCATTATTTCATAGCCAGTGTTTGGAAGCACACATCCTTCAAACTGTAGTATTGCAAATACAAAATGCTGTTTTCCACCAATAAAATTCTTTATGCATTTGGTCTAGGTCTTCCAGTATGCTTTCTACATCAGGTATGTATTGGTGAGGCTTGTATATGGAAATGTTGCAAAAGAAGGTCCAAACCTTGTAACATTTCTGTATATGCTGAGACAGTTGGATATTATCTCAACATATAAGAGTAGTTCTGTCTTATGAGGTCACTGCCTTTCCCATAATGTTAACATTCATCAAGATGGCCAGATCAGGTTCAAACAAGGGATCCTCCAATGCAATGATTTCTTTAAAGATCGAATACTTCCACCTCCTAGCTAATTACTTACACAACAAACATTTTAAAATATATCTTATTCAATTTTCTATTCTACCAGTAGAACCTGAGGATTGGCCTTTTAAATGTTAAAAACTTTTAATGAATGTTTTTGTTCTTTTAACTGGATTATGGTTTTGAAGTGTTCTTATATTGCATACATCCAGCTTAGGATAGTGTTTATGAAATTTGGCACAATTTTTATTTTCCAAAATATGTAATTCATATACTGTCTTATTCAAGGTTTACATTCCATATTAAAATTAATATATATTTTAAAATATTTACTGTTTACAAAACTTAGATTGGTATTCTTATATTATCAAAAATATCTTTAGAATGTCACTATTTATATACAGTTTTATATAAATTTCAAATGTGGATATTTTGTAATTTTATGATGTTTGAATCAAGGATCTCCAAATTATAACCCACAGCTTAGATTTGGCTATTTTGCTGATAAACATTGCATCAGTTTAAAAAAAATTAACATTCAAAATATTTATGTAAATATTGATATATACTTTTACTTGTAGTATGATATACAGTCGACCCCCTATAACGTAGCGAAAAAATTGTAGCAGAATTCGTATAAAGAAACTCCTAAAACGTTGTCACCGCCTCGTGACGCGACAAGATTGATAGAATCTGGACCAATAGTGGATGAGCAGCCAAACTACTTTCCGCCAACCGTGCGCCACACTACGGAGAGATTTGGCGGCTAAATTGAGTTCGCTATCGTCTGTACAGTATTATATATAAATTAGGTACTGTACATATAATTATATATAAATTAGGTACTGTATATATAATTACATATTAACTTAATTTATTATAACTCTATTATAATTATATATATATATTTTTCGCCGGGTAGCACCACGCTACGGAGATTTTCGGCTAACTATCGTCTGTTTAGTTTGTAAATTAGATACCGTAAGTTTAATACAGTACTGTAATTTTATACATTTCTTGTGAAAGAAACATTTCTTATTCAACGGCCATAAAAATTATTTATATTAATGATGTCTCCAAAGGTCAAGTTATTTTTCTGCGAAAAATTCGTTATCAGAAATCGCGGCCGCCGTTTCGTGCGCTGTTCCGCGACGAAAACAAGCTTGAGCAACGGCGTAGTCGAACGGTGCACACTCGGTAAGTAATCCTATAATTTTTTGTTTATAGCATAGTTTATACAGATTATTCCCAAAAAATTATACGTGTTTTGGAAATGTTGAGTGGAATTAGTCTAGAATCGGTTAATTTTATAGAAGAAAACCTTTCAAACAGCCTTAGTCCGTAAACTTCACACCTATCGGGCTGCGATTGGCTCATGTATTTAATGATTCCTACAACGTAAAATTCGATTAACGTGGAACGTATCTAAGCGTTATAGGGGGGTCTACTGTATTTAAAAACATATTTTTTACTGTATTTCCTCAATTCTAAGATGCACATTTTTCATATTTTAATCTCTCTAAAATTAGAATATGTCTTACATTTGTTAAAAAATATGCCAGTTTTGATAACTGTAAAAGTGCAAGTTATAACATAGTTTTCATTATCTGTAAATCTGGATTGACTTAATGCATAACAATGTGACTGCCTCAGCAGCAAAATGAGCAATCAAAAAAGTTCAAAAAGAGAAAAAAATAATAATAATAAAAACATTAAGCCGAATACAATCAAGTCTCATAAATGTACTTTAAAGTTGTTTATAAA
>NW_019386878.1:0-18365 GCF_000671375.1 Centruroides sculpturatus | reverse complement strand
GAAATAATAATAAATCTCTTCTTCCATTAAAAATGAATGCCATTTTATTATATTTTCAACAATTTTTATAACATTCATTGAATAAAGACTACCGTGTCGAGTTGTAGACTATCTTAAGAATAAATAACATTTAATTATCTGTAATTAACTTACATACTAGGATCTAAAACATGACCTAGTCCTACATTCAGAAATATTTACAATTTTTTCTTGGTTTTTTTTCGAGAATTGTATAATGATGAATTTATCTGTATGATGAAATAATAACTGTTGTAAATCTGGATAATACATCCACAGTCCAATAACCTAACATAGGAGGGTTAGTTTTCTACCTATTGTCACTTGGTATTTCCGCCTTGGAAAAAGCGTGTTTAACATTTATACATCGTTTCCCGGAAATATAAACAATGCTTTTTTCGGAATAATTATTAAAATTTCATACAATATCTACTTTTTAATTATTTTATATTCTTAACGGATGTATCAAATTTCATTCGCATCATTCATATTTAGATTCGATGTTATCGCCTAATGATGTTTTAAAGCCACTGCGGATTGAACAATGGGAAAGATCTTCTCTTTAATTAACTTTCTGCATATTAATGATATTGCTATACGAAGCATGCACATTATTCTCTTCTATACAAGCTTGTTCTCTTCGCCTCGGGCAAACCCGCCTTTTGGTAGGCTATCAACATCTGTAACGACATAACTTGTGTTTAACTAATAATTTTTTTTTAGGTTAAACGACGAATAATAGTAACCAGTTTAAACTAGTTTGAAAAATACATATAATAATAACCCAACCCATTTTGGTATTGCACGATATGAGAATGAGATCTGACTTACAAAAATATTAACGTTTTAACGCATCAAATTTTCGATTGATTGAAATTTTGTATATTTAAATTCGTTAGATGGCTTATTCATTTAAGGAATTTAGATTGATTTTACGCTTGAATGAAATACATGTTAAAAATTTTTCAAAAGTTGTAAGAAGAATTGCTCCAAGGCAACATACAAATTATTCGTTTCTTTTTTTTCTTCTTGTTTCAAGAAACTTAAAATACTTTCTTTCCGCTATTAGAATGTTAAATAGCACATGATTACTCATAAAAAAATTAAATTGACTGATATTTCTATATATTCTCAATAGACGCTTACAACATTATCACATTTACTGTTAAATACGTGCAACAAAAATACAACAGATATCGACACAAAGAGAATAGAGATGTCATTTACATTGGATCTAGTTTTCTTTCCGTTGAAATCTCAATCAAAACAAGTCTTAACAGCTCAGTTTGGCATGGCAAAAGCATTAAATTAAACCATTTTAAGTGTTTTTTACCACGTGATACCTAGATTTAAGTATCGGTAAGAGTTTGATCGTTGACCCTGCATACTTGCTCAGCTGCAGGGTTCCGGTGAAAGTTTGATACCCCGAGGCATCGCGGAGTTACCACCTCTTTACAGTAGCCTCCTGGCCTGGTAGTGCGCTTGCGGGAAACGTCGCGTGACGTCATAAACAAGGTCTCGTTTTATCAAGCAGTCGGACGGATGTTTACAACATTTAGCAATGTAACAGTCATTATAGGAGTGAGTAGGGTGCTTTAGACTTTCCCCAGAGAAGGGGAGTTATCGGTCACGCTTGAAAGTATCGAAGTTGTTTCCGTTTCTCAGACAGATGTCGATCTTCCTCGGTACGCACATGTAGCATGACGATTGCACGTTGGCTGCTATTTTTGTACGGTCTACAATGTTATAGTGTTCTGGGAAGTGTTAACAATTCGTTATTTTCCGCTGACGATAAGAGAAATGCCAAAATGGATGTGGATGGTTCGAGACAACAAAGGCAATTGCTACCGGATCAACGATCGGGTAAGGTACGAATTATAACCAATACCGAATTTCCTACTGATATAGAAACGGTGGCTTCCTGGGATGTATCTGAAGACGATGATATCGAAGACAACGGCGAATTTAAATTAACTACCGAAAAATTAGCTTACATTTTAATCGGATCGTGTTGTGTCTTCAGTATTATCTGTTTGTGTGTAGTGGTGATTGTTTTAAAGTATAAGAAACGTCAAGAAAAGAAGAAAGGTTTAGAATCCGAATGTTACTTCTATCCTACAGCAAAGTGTTATCGAATCAGATCGTATTCGGATGCTCATTTTTATCAAGTGCCTATTTATTATAAAGACTCGCCATATTTGTCATCACCTCCTTATGTGTATTACAGGAAACATCCTTATTCCTATTACCAGCCTTGGAACGATAGAAAACATTTAATAAAACCGACTAAGGAAAAGGCGTCTCGAATTTACGGTACGAAACGATCTAGTAAGTTTCATATTAAACCTAATAATTCAACACTACACGAACAAACCCTGGATATCCGTGGAAAGAAAACTGTTAAGAGAATAACTGTGCTTCCACCAGCTAAATCCGAGCATCCGAAAGATCAGTGGAAAAGTAAATCGCAGAACGATGACGTAGGTAGTCAGCATTCACCTATGGAAAACACAGACATCTCTTGGAATTATTCGCGAAAAAGCTCAAGAAGTAAAAAAAGCTTTCGTCTAAATACATTAACCGATTCGGAGAGGCACGCATGGTTAAATTGTATATATTTATTAGACGAGCTACATAAATGTCACGCCAACACTCCTAATTCCGAAAGTGCAAATATTTCGACATTACATTAGAATTAACGTTCCAGTTCAAGAGCAAAATACTGTACAGCTTTCTATATGTTAAGTCAACGAAAAAATATTTATTTTATTCTCCGTGCTGAGAGAGTTATCGTGATATTTAAATTGTGAAAGGCGGATCATTTTAAAAAATGTCTACTAGTTATATGTAAAAAGTATGTGTATTACAATAACTTGTAAATATACTTATCTTTTAATCATTTCGATTTATCGTGTGAAAAGATATTCCACTTTCATTCTTCAATTGGAATTTGTAAACAATAATTGAATAGAGTATATTCTATTCAATACAATATGTGCCACTGTAGTCATTCCACATTTTAACCGTGTAAATGCAGATTATTTAGTTATTTAAATATTACTTTACGTGAGTATTATTATTATTATTTATAGCATAATAAATGTTAAAATTAGAAGAGAGTTGACTGTAAAAATATGAATTATTATACATTTATGGAGTGTAGCGATTAAATGAATATTTTATTGTTTGTCGTATTAAAATAAATAATTTTTGCCACTGGCACATTAAATCTTGCTTATTAAGTTTGCATAGGACAAAGTAGTAGTAAAAATTAATTTTTATGCAAATTTAAATGGCTGTTTCGAATTATACGCGTTTAAAAAGACATCCGTAAATTTTTAAGGTCGTTAACTTGATGTCATAACAACGTAATATTCTCGTATATTGTTTAACGGGCTAATAGTGAAGACAGTAATGATTTAAAATCACGAAAACGAGTACTATTATTAACTTAATGTTCTTCGTGAAAACCTTATATCAAGATATTTTAACTATTTTTAACTATTGAAATATTTTAAAAGCTATCATTTACATGCGTGTAATAGAAAGTTATATTGAGATGATTTAAAAACACTAACCACAGATATAAATAGTTACACGTGAAATTTAATAAGATTATACTTAGATATTCAAAAAATATACTGTTGATATTAAAATTTAATAATAAGAAAATATAATTTTCAATTATGCTTTCGTTATACCGTATTTAATCATTTAAATAATTTTATGTAGAAAACGAATTAACTTTTAGTGACATTTCCTTATTTTTTATTTTGAACATGTATAAATTTTAAATGCTAAAATACTTAAAATTCAGGAAAAAAAGAGATAAAGATTAACGTAGATACAAACTAGATGTAAAGGATGTTACATAATGATTTGCGAATACGCGAAGAAAATGTTCGATGAACTGAATAACAGGATAATCAACACCACTGCAAGTCTTCAACCTTTTTTCGACGGATTGCGGCTGTGCAACTTCCTATAGCGCATTAATTATTTCATATATGTAATTGATTTTAATAGTTTTTTTTTTAAATATAAACTAAAATATTTTAATGCTATCTGCATAATTACAATATATATATTTTTTTTTGAATTTAAATCATTCATTAATTTATACAGCAACTTATGAAATACATATACTCTTCTCTACTTTGATCCAAAAACAAAATAAAGAGAGCAATGAAAATTTTTAAAGAATTATTCTCCTTATAAAAAGTTTATGATAAATTTAAGCTTATATCATGTTTTCTTCTTATACTTTTTATTTTTATATGAATTCTTCAAACTCTTGGCAGTTCTTTAAATTATAAATAATGATCGATTATATATAGAATCTACTCGATTATTTCTGTACAATGTAGACTTCCTACTGTCATTTTTGGAGACGTGCGTACGATACTGATTAGTTCGTCACAATGTTTTTTAAAGTTTGATCGTATCTTTAATGGAAATACGCGTTATTTTACCAAATAATGCTTTCGGCAAATATTTTATGACGACTATTTTCATTCTAACTACAATTACGCAAGACCTACTTTTAAAACTATAAATGTGTTGAGGATAAAATGTAATAAGACACGCGACAACCGTCTGAAGTTTACAGGATACCTTTCAATCTTTAACACCGCGGCACAAATTTTAATAACTTGCTGTATATATTTACAATTGACCTTATTTTCTGTCTTGAAATCTTTATTTTTAGATAAATATACGAGTTTTATAGCCTTTAAACTTTTCGTATATCGATTTCATAAAGTTGATATTATATAAAATGACTAAGGAAAAATGCTTTATTAATATTTATATCACGTAACCTTGAAAACAATGCATCCTATACTTAAACGTAGCCAGAATGGTATTAGTTGTGTACACGGACAATGCCATTCGTTAACGAAAATTAGTAGTTACTATGTGAAGCTGTCAT
The DNA here is from genome assembly GCF_000671375.1 of Centruroides sculpturatus. NCBI lineage: Eukaryota > Metazoa > Arthropoda > Arachnida > Scorpiones > Buthidae > Centruroides > Centruroides sculpturatus. The sequence continues at coordinate 13,417 of NW_019386878.1, read as the reverse complement.
TGTATAATGAATTTTATTTAGTGATCCATGTGCTGGAACAGATGACTGATGTGCTTACTCACCTGTGAGTTACTAGAAATTCTGACGCATTATTATGCTGAAAGTCATTTATTTTTTATGCTCGGACGAGTAACGATTTTGAATGATCTAACAGGCCCTTTGTTTATCAATAATTACTTATAGTAAGAAAGAGCATTCTCACTAAATGAATCAATATTACTAAATACGGTATAACTGAAAATAGCTATTTATACGTGTTTTTATATACTTTATTAAAATAAAACTNATTCTTATATTTATATAAAATATTTATTTTATATAAATATATTATATATTGATATTTGACAAAGTTTGTTATCATACAATATCATCCGTGATAAATTTGAGCTTTCTCCGTTGGATCATTTTTTTTGTAAAAATATCGATTGTTTGTTTAAACAAAAATTTGAAAAATGGTGTTTGATTAAGATTTGTTGCATAGGAATTTCTTCGAAATAATATTGTTTGCCAGATATTGAATATAAAATCATAAATAGTATTCGACAGAAAATCAACTAAATAAGAATCTTTAAACTTACCATAGTTATGCAAATACGAAATTTTATAACTCATAATTTAAAGCAAATTTTATTTTTGCTGTTTAGAGACGCCACTTTGAGAACGACGCAAAGTAGAGTAAGGATGTATAAGACTATTATCTTCATAAATGGACATATCTTTACATAAATTCTACACACCAGTAACTTGAAAGAATGATCTGATACCCGCTGTTAACAGCTATAAGGCTTGGTATTTGTCTGTCTCCAGAGCCACAGACAAATACCAAGTTGGATCTTCGGAAATTTCAAAGTGGTCTGCTCAGATATATCAGGTTTGTTCCTCGTAATCTAGTTATCTCATTCAGCATCTAGCCGAACCGCGACGAATCGGTTGTAAAAATTCCTTTAACGCTTAAGAGATAAGTTTAAAGAAAAAAATGCCCAATTGTTAGTGTTGGTACATTTTTCCATAGTCTTTCATATCACTCCTGCCAATAGCGGATCCAGAAATCTTTAGAGGAGGTGCAGAAAAGAAACAATGTTTTACAAAATTTTTTGCTACCTGAGATACTCGGCTTTAATCGGAAAAATCCTCAGAAAGGAGTGCAGCTACTTCCCTGCACACCCCTTTGAAACCGCCTCTGGCTCTTGCATATTTGTGTGCTTTATGTGTTAGAATAATGTGTGATACGCTTGAGAGCACTGAAAGCCTCTATCTGATCTACGTACTTGTAGTTAAACTGTATATTTATTAATTCTCAAACTAAATGTATAGTGTACAAAAAATTCAAAGCATCAACACAGAGTTATTTTAATTCAAAGATAAGCTGCATATTGTGTATAACTCATCAATATGTTGGGTTCCGTTCTCACCATTCGACCGCACCCTTATTGTGGACATGATCGAAACCGTGAATGACATGATAAGACCTTCTTAGTGCTCATAGACAAAAAAAAAAGTAAAAAATAAAATAAAAAGTCAATTAAAAGTGATGTCGCTTTTAGCAATTTAGATTTAAGAGACATTTCGGATAAGAGGTTGCCTATAAATTACGTAACGCAGATATGGGTAGAAGGGTTGGCAGGAAATCGTTACGATGTATTACAAAGAGTGGGGTTTACAAAAATGTTACGTAATGCTAGTTTTTAAATCGACTGGTTGTTTTTGTTAAACATGTAGGGATTAAGATTTTAGCCAAATGGCGAAAACTTCTCAGATTTAGCTATAACTTTCGCTGTCACCAAAACACGAGCATGAAAGAAAAAAGCACAGTGTTGCAAAGCGAACCGTACTGTTTTTGTCATTACATTATTTTATTAATTACATTATACATGTAATTAATAAAATAATGTGACATTCAGTACTCAGTGTTGTGTATTATTCCTTAATTGTTACCATAATTAAGGGGCATCCTGCAATTTTAGAGGATATGCGGGAATATAATTTTGGGGATGGGTATGTGACCATTGTTACAAAGCGTTACATAGAATGGGGTGGTAATTAAAAAGTACAAAAATAGCGTTACGTAATTTATGGATGATCCCTAAATAAAATTAAATTAATTGACCAATAAATTTCATAAATGTTTTCCGGTATTTAATTGATCGGATCGACGAAAGATTTAAGGAGTGTGTTCTGCGGTTCGAGTCTAAGTCGAAACTACGAAACTATTTTGGTCTGTTTCAGAGACTTATGACCCATCTTTCACCGATTTCAATAAATTGCAGGCCTGACCAAATGCTTTTTTTAACTGCTCGGCCATCTGCCATTTAAACAATGATGGATAAAAAAATAACTTAACTTTCTATTTCAGACCTATTACAAGATCACTTTATTTCGGAATACACAGTATATTCGTAAAAAACGTACATAGTCTATTCTGACATAATGAAATTGATATACAATTTTCCATACGACACCATTGATGCATCAAAAAGAATCACAAGCACTGTATTTTCAAGTAATATTTTAAGAAACTAAGTTAATTTTCACTTTTTCAATTATAAAATTTAAAAAAGTTGAAGTAAATAAAATACAACTTTACTTTCAACATAAAAATTTAAATGAAATTTTCATTTTATATATTTAGGGAAAATTAATTTATTCAGTCGCTGAATCTTCCGGCTTTAATGTCGAATATTTATATAAAATATTTATTTTATATAAATATATTATATATTGATATTTGACAAAGTTTGTTATCATACAATATCATCCGTGATAAATTTGAGCTTTCTCCGTTGGATCATTTTTTTTGTAAAAATATCGATTGTTTGTTTAAACAAAAATTTGAAAAATGGTGTTTGATTAAGATTTGTTGCATAGGAATTTCTTCGAAATAATATTGTTTGCCAGATATTGAATATAAAATCATAAATAGTATTCGACAGAAAATCAACTAAATAAGAATCTTTAAACTTACCATAGTTATACAAATACGAAATTTTATAACTCATAATTTAAAGCAAATTTTATTTTTGCTGTTTAGAGACGCCACTTTGAGAACGACGCAAAGTAGAGTAAGGATGTATAAGACTATTATCTTCATAAATGGACATATCTTTACATAAATTCTACACACCAGTAACTTGAAAGAATGATCTGATACCCGCTGTTAACAGCTATAAGGCTTGGTATTTGTCTGTCTCCAGAGCCACAGACAAATACCAAGTTGGATCTTCGGAAATTTCAAAGTGGTCTGCTCAGATATATCAGGTTTGTTCCTCGTAATCTAGTTATCTCATTCAGGATCTAGCCGAACCGCGACGAATCGGTTGTAAAAATTCCTTTAACGCTTAAGAGATAAGTTTAAAGAAAAAAATGCCCAATTGTTAGTGTTGGTACATTTTTCCATAGTCTTTCATATCACTCCTGCCAATAGCGGATCCAGAAATCTTTAGAGGAGGTGCAGAAAAGAAACAATGTTTTACAAAATTTTTTGCTACCTGAGATACTCGGCTTTAATCGGAAAAATCCTCAGAAAGGAGTGCAGCTACTTCCCTGCACACCCCTTTGAAACCGCCTCTGGCTCTTGCATATTTGTGTGCTTTATGTGTTAGAATAATGTGTGATACGCTTGAGAGCACTGAAAGCCTCTATCTGATCTACGTACTTGTAGTTAAACTGTATATTTATTAATTCTCAAACTAAATGTATAGTGTACAAAAAATTCAAAGCATCAACACAGAGTTATTTTAATTCAAAGATAAGCTGCATATTGTGTATAACTCATCAATATGTTGGGTTCCGTTCTCACCATTCGACCGCACCCTTATTGTGGACATGATCGAAACCGTGAATGACATGATAAGACCTTCTTAGTGCTCATAGACAAAAAAAAAGTAAAAAATAAAATAAAAAGTCAATTAAAAGTGATGTCGCTTTTAGCAATTTAGATTTAAGAGACATTTCGGATAAGAGGTTGCCTATAAATTACGTAACGCAGATATGGGTAGAAGGGTTGGCAGGAAATCGTTACGATGTATTACAAAGAGTGGGGTTTACAAAAATGTTACGTAATGCTAGTTTTTAAATCGACTGGTTGTTTTTGTTAAACATGTAGGGATTAAGATTTTAGCCAAATGGCGAAAACTTCTCAGATTTAGCTATAACTTTCGCTGTCACCAAAACACGAGCATGAAAGAAAAAAGCACAGTGTTGCAAAGCGAACCGTACTGTTTTTGTCATTACATTATTTTATTAATTACATTATACATGTAATTAATAAAATAATGTGACATTCAGTACTCAGTGTTGTGTATTATTCCTTAATTGTTACCATAATTAAGGGGCATCCTGCAATTTTAGAGGATATGCGGGAATATAATTTTGGGGATGGGTATGTGACCATTGTTACAAAGCGTTACATAGAATGGGGTGGTAATTAAAAAGTACAAAAATAGCGTTACGTAATTTATGGATGATCCCTAAATAAAATTAAATTAATTGAACCGTACACTCTACATCAGTATAGAGAAACGACATATTTAATATACTTGATCATTCTATATAAAATTTTGTATATATATAAAACATCTTAAAGATATTGTAACATTATTAAAAAGAAAGTTATATTAATACATATCTAGAAATAAAGTAAGATTTGTTCCTGGATCCGGGAACAATATTTAACTCATATAACGAAATAAACAACATATAGGTTTAGTTTTATCACTAATAATTGCTTAAATAAACTATAGTATATATAAAAACGTAACAACATTGGAAAGTAGTGATAAAATTATAAAATATAAGTATTATTTTAAAGAAATAATAAAAATTACGGTGACGAACGTTTATTCCTATCGCCCTCCTCTAGATCCGTTCTTGCGCATTATATATGAGAAAAATTATCCTTAGATTAGAAAACTTCATTAACTTATAACTTTAGCTTTTTTAACGCTTTGTTTTAAGTCTTTTCAAACTAAATAAACTAAAATATAAAAGCTAAAAGTTGCGTGTAAGATTTTTAAAAAAGCATTATATATTTAATATGTACAGTATATTTAAAATATTTAATGTCAGTTTTTTTCTATAGATAAATATCTATTCATACATTTTATATATTTAATTTTTTATAAATATAATTTCTTTTTTCCATAATTCTAACAAAAAATAAAATAAATTGGTTTGCTTAATTGTACTGATTATAAAATATTTTTGAAATCTCTGTATTAATTTTGTGCAATTAAAAATTATGTAATAAAATTTGTATTTATATCAATATTTTATTAATTTTTATATTATTTAAATAAAGTTTATTTGTGAGAATAGTATATTATATTCTACTGCAGTGATTATAACATTTTGCTATGTTAATTAATACTGATAAGTTTATTAATAATTTTATATTTTTCATCTGATTGTTTTATAACAACATATAGACATTTTATATGTTTGTTAATGAAAATTATGAGTTAATTATGCTTTCAAATTTACTTAATCAACAGAATGTATCAGATAAAAAATTCAAGTTTAATGATCTACAGTAATCATTGCATCTTGAACTTTCTCAGGATAAGAGATTTAGGATCATTAAACTTGGTTTTGCTATAATTGATGAAATTAATGATGTGATAATTTTCTTTCTTTAATGCACAGCAGTTATATCTTTCTAACCAAAAATGGTTCCAAAGTATTAAAAATGTCTTATTTTTACATAAATAGCATTTTAAAAATGATTATAAGTCTAAAAATCCTCATGTAATATTCATAAATTGTATGATGAATTGTATACGAATAAATAAATTACAAATTATATAAACTTATCTTTAAAATTCATAGTTAAAAAAAATGTATAAATCTTGTTATAATTTGCATTTTTCCATCATAAATAACAGATTAATATATTCTTTATTAAATTACAATCGAAGAAAGTTCATTACTAGTTGTATAAAATTACACTTTAATCAATTTGAAATAATCATTAATTTTAATTTAGAGAGAAAAAATAGCAAAAAATAAACATCATTCAAAACGATTAAAATATTTATAAAAAAGTACCACTCTTCAAAGACCTTGTTCTAATGATTTTCAAACTTCCATGTTAGGAAACAAAGTGTGACGGGGCAACAACGTCGAGGTTCAACTGTTTGAGAAAGTATGTAATTTTCTTCAGATAAATTGCAAAATTATTTTCGATTTATAAGGTATATATATATATAGAAAAATAAATTACAACCTCGAATTTTTCCGTTGAAAATTGATTTATATATAAATGTATTTGGTGTAGCCGAACTTAAAAAAATATATATATATATTCAAATATTTCAATCTTTGTTAACAAGAATAAAAATAAAATTTATACTTTAAAATTTTCTTTTTAAATAACTATTTTTATTCTTAGAATCGCTAAACTTATTTTATTAAAAGTTTTTTCTTCCATTCTTCAAAACAATAAATAACCTCATTCACTTTACAATTACTTTTTATGAAATAATAATAAATCTCTTCTTCCATTAAAAATGAATGCCATTTTATTATATTTTCAACAATTTTTATAACATTCATTGAATAAAGACTACCGTGTCGAGTTGTAGACTATCTTAAGAATAAATAACATTTAATTATCTGTAATTAACTTACATACTAGGATCTAAAACATGACCTAGTCCTACATTCAGAAATATTTACAATTTTTTCTTGGTTTTTTTTCGAGAATTGTATAATGATGAATTTATCTGTATGATGAAATAATAACTGTTGTAAATCTGGATAATACATCCACAGTCCAATAACCTAACATAGGAGGGTTAGTTTTCTACCTATTGTCACTTGGTATTTCCGCCTTGGAAAAAGCGTGTTTAACATTTATACATCGTTTCCCGGAAATATAAACAATGCTTTTTTCGGAATAATTATTAAAATTTCATACAATATCTACTTTTTAATTATTTTATATTCTTAACGGATGTATCAAATTTCATTCGCATCATTCATATTTAGATTCGATGTTATCGCCTAATGATGTTTTAAAGCCACTGCGGATTGAACAATGGGAAAGATCTTCTCTTTAATTAACTTTCTGCATATTAATGATATTGCTATACGAAGCATGCACATTATTCTCTTCTATACAAGCTTGTTCTCTTCGCCTCGGGCAAACCCGCCTTTTGGTAGGCTATCAACATCTGTAACGACATAACTTGTGTTTAACTAATAATTTTTTTTTAGGTTAAACGACGAATAATAGTAACCAGTTTAAACTAGTTTGAAAAATACATATAATAATAACCCAACCCATTTTGGTATTGCACGATATGAGAATGAGATCTGACTTACAAAAATATTAACGTTTTAACGCATCAAATTTTCGATTGATTGAAATTTTGTATATTTAAATTCGTTAGATGGCTTATTCATTTAAGGAATTTAGATTGATTTTACGCTTGAATGAAATACATGTTAAAAATTTTTCAAAAGTTGTAAGAAGAATTGCTCCAAGGCAACATACAAATTATTCGTTTCTTTTTTTTCTTCTTGTTTCAAGAAACTTAAAATACTTTCTTTCCGCTATTAGAATGTTAAATAGCACATGATTACTCATAAAAAAATTAAATTGACTGATATTTCTATATATTCTCAATAGACGCTTACAACATTATCACATTTACTGTTAAATACGTGCAACAAAAATACAACAGATATCGACACAAAGAGAATAGAGATGTCATTTACATTGGATCTAGTTTTCTTTCCGTTGAAATCTCAATCAAAACAAGTCTTAACAGCTCAGTTTGGCATGGCAAAAGCATTAAATTAAACCATTTTAAGTGTTTTTTACCACGTGATACCTAGATTTAAGTATCGGTAAGAGTTTGATCGTTGACCCTGCATACTTGCTCAGCTGCAGGGTTCCGGTGAAAGTTTGATACCCCGAGGCATCGCGGAGTTACCACCTCTTTACAGTAGCCTCCTGGCCTGGTAGTGCGCTTGCGGGAAACGTCGCGTGACGTCATAAACAAGGTCTCGTTTTATCAAGCAGTCGGACGGATGTTTACAACATTTAGCAATGTAACAGTCATTATAGGAGTGAGTAGGGTGCTTTAGACTTTCCCCAGAGAAGGGGAGTTATCGGTCACGCTTGAAAGTATCGAAGTTGTTTCCGTTTCTCAGACAGATGTCGATCTTCCTCGGTACGCACATGTAGCATGACGATTGCACGTTGGCTGCTATTTTTGTACGGTTTACAATGTTATAGTGTTCTGGGAAGTGTTAACAATTCGTTATTTTCCGCTGACGATAAGAGAAATGCCAAAATGGATGTGGATGGTTCGAGACAACAAAGGCAATTGCTACCGGATCAACGATCGGGTAAGGTACGAATTATAACCAATACCGAATTTCCTACTGATATAGAAACGGTGGCTTCCTGGGATGTATCTGAAGACGATGATATCGAAGACAACGGCGAATTTAAATTAACTACCGAAAAATTAGCTTACATTTTAATCGGATCGTGTTGTGTCTTCAGTATTATCTGTTTGTGTGTAGTGGTGATTGTTTTAAAGTATAAGAAACGTCAAGAAAAGAAGAAAGGTTTAGAATCCGAATGTTACTTCTATCCTACAGCAAAGTGTTATCGAATCAGATCGTATTCGGATGCTCATTTTTATCAAGTGCCTATTTATTATAAAGACTCACCATATTTGTCATCACCTCCTTATGTGTATTACAGGAAACATCCTTATTCCTATTACCAGCCTTGGAACGATAGAAAACATTTAATAAAACCGACTAAGGAAAAGGCGTCTCGAATTTACGGTACGAAACGATCTAGTAAGTTTCATATTAAACCTAATAATTCAACACTACACGAACAAACCCTGGATATCCGTGGAAAGAAAACTGTTAAGAGAATAACTGTGCTTCCACCAGCTAAATCCGAGCATCCGAAAGATCAGTGGAAAAGTAAATCGCAGAACGATGACGTAGGTAGTCAGCATTCACCTATGGAAAACACAGACATCTCTTGGAATTATTCGCGAAAAAGCTCAAGAAGTAAAAAAAGCTTTCGTCTAAATACATTAACCGATTCGGAGAGGCACGCATGGTTAAATTGTATATATTTATTAGACGAGCTACATAAATGTCACGCCAACACTCCTAATTCCGAAAGTGCAAATATTTCGACATTACATTAGAATTAACGTTCCAGTTCAAGAGCAAAATACTGTACAGCTTTCTATATGTTAAGTCAACGAAAAAATATTTATTTTATTCTCCGTGCTGAGAGAGTTATCGTGATATTTAAATTGTGAAAGGCGGATCATTTTAAAAAATGTCTACTAGTTATATGTAAAAAGTATGTGTATTACAATAACTTGTAAATATACTTATCTTTTAATCATTTCGATTTATCGTGTGAAAAGATATTCCACTTTCATTCTTCAATTGGAATTTGTAAACAATAATTGAATAGAGTATATTCTATTCAATACAATATGTGCCACTGTAGTCATTCCACATTTTAACCGTGTAAATGCAGATTATTTAGTTATTTAAATATTACTTTACGTGAGTATTATTATTATTATTTATAGCATAATAAATGTTAAAATTAGAAGAGAGTTGACTGTAAAAATATGAATTATTATACATTTATGGAGTGTAGCGATTAAATGAATATTTTATTGTTTGTCGTATTAAAATAAATAATTTTTGCCACTGGCACATTAAATCTTGCTTATTAAGTTTGCATAGGACAAAGTAGTAGTAAAAATTAATTTTTATGCAAATTTAAATGGCTGTTTCGAATTATACGCGTTTAAAAAGACATCCGTAAATTTTTAAGGTCGTTAACTTGATGTCATAACAACGTAATATTCTCGTATATTGTTTAACGGGCTAATAGTGAAGACAGTAATGATTTAAAATCACGAAAACGAGTACTATTATTAACTTAATGTTCTTCGTGAAAACCTTATATCAAGATATTTTAACTATTTTTAACTATTGAAATATTTTAAAAGCTATCATTTACATGCGTGTAATAGAAAGTTATATTGAGATGATTTAAAAACACTAACCACAGATATAAATAGTTACACGTGAAATTTAATAAGATTATACTTAGATATTCAAAAAATATACTGTTGATATTAAAATTTAATAATAAGAAAATATAATTTTCAATTATGCTTTCGTTATACCGTATTTAATCATTTAAATAATTTTATGTAGAAAACGAATTAACTTTTAGTGACATTTCCTTATTTTTTATTTTGAACATGTATAAATTTTAAATGCTAAAATACTTAAAATTCAGGAAAAAAAGAGATAAAGATTAACGTACATACAAACTAGATGTAAAGGATGTTACATAATGATTTGCGAATACGCGAAGAAAATGTTCGATGAACTGAATAACAGGATAATCAACACCACTGCAAGTCTTCAACCTTTTTTCGACGGATTGCGGCTGTGCAACTTCCTATAGCGCATTAATTATTTCATAAATGTAATTGATTTTAATAGTTTTTTTACATATAAACTAAAATATTTTAGTGCTATCTGCATAATTGCAATATATATATTTTTTTTTGAATTTAAATCATTCATTAATTTATACAGCAACTTATGAAATACATATACTCTTCTCTACTTTGATCCAAAAACAAAATAAAGAGAGCAATGAAAATTTTTAAAGAATTATTCTCCTTATAAAAAGTTTATGATAAATTTAAGCTTATATCATGTTTTCTTCTTACACTTTTTATTTTTATATGAATTCTTCAAACTCTTGGCAGTTCTTTAAATTATAAATAATGATCGATTATATATAGAATCTACTCGATTATTTCTGTACAATGTAGACTTCCTACTGTCATTTTTGGAGACGTGCGTACGATACTGATTAGTTCGTCACAATGTTTTTTAAAGTTTGATCGTATCTTTAATGGAAATACACGTTATTTTACCAAATAATGCTTTCGGCAAATATTTTATGACGACTATTTTCATTCTAACTACAATTACGCAAGACCTACTTTTAAAACTATAAATGTGTTGAGGATAAAATGTAATAAGACACGCGACAACCGTCTGAAGTTTACAGGATACCTTTCAATCTTTAACACCGCGGCACAAATTTTAATAACTTGCTGTATATATTTACAATTGACCTTATTTTCTGTCTTGAAATCTTTATTTTTAGATAAATATACGAGTTTTATAGCCTTTAAACTTTTCGTATATCGATTTCATAAAGTTGATATTATATAAAATGACTAAGGAAAAATGCTTTATTAATATTTATATCACGTAACCTTGAAAACAATGCATCCTATACTTAAACGTAGCCAGAATGGTATTAGTTGTGTACACGGACAATGCCATTCGTTAACGAAAATTAGTAGTTACTATGTGAAGCTGTCATTGTATAATGAATTTTATTTAGTGATCCATGTGCTGGAACAGATGACTGATGTGCTTACTCACCTGTGAGTTACTAGAAATTCTGACGCATTATTATGCTGAAAGTCATTTATTTTTTATGCTCGGACGAGTAACGATTTTGAATGATCTAACAGGCCCTTTGTTTATCAATAATTACTTATAGTAAGAAAGAGCATTCTCACTAAATGAATCAATATTACTAAATACGGTATAACTGAAAATAGCTATTTATACGTGTTTTTATATACTTTATTAAAATAAAACTTCTTGAATAAATAATTATACGAACCGATTTGTTTTTAGGAAAATATTTCCACTTCTGAATATTCCTGCTACGCAAAATGTGTCATTTTTAAAACAAAAGTATAATTTGTATAATGTCGATATTCTGTTATGTCACACTTTTTCACTAATGAAATATAATAATTTACAATTTCTTTTTGTCAAAAGTCGTTGATCTGAAATGATGTTAACATTTTATATGCAGGAAAATTATTTAAAAAACAAAAACGTCCCTGGAGATTTTCGAAAGTCCTTGAACCAAATTTATTTATTGTTTTCCTTTATTGTTAAAATCTTATCTAAATATGGAAAAAAATAAAATTATACGGAACTGACATTTTATAAATTCTCTATAATTTCAATAGTGCCCATTGAAATTATAGAGATTTCATAAAAGAACAAAAAAAAAAAACAAAAAAAATTGTAAAATTAGAAAAGTTTCATATTTCGAGTTTTGAAAGATCAGTAATTTTAATTTTTTTAAATATATTTTTAAAGACACTTTTTAAATTAATATTAATTTAGGTCTATGTATTTAAATATGGTATTTATTTATAAACTACGATAAACTATTATCTTAATATGTAGCAGAGTCTCTCCATAAGACTACTTCCAAGTAGATTATAACAGATAATATAGAATACAGTACTGTATTTATCAATCATTTAAAGAACACAAAACTACATCATTTAAAGAACATAAAACTGTATAATAAATACAATTTTATATTCGTAAAAAGAATACAAATATCATTGTTAAGCATAAATTTTACATAAGTTTGCTTTATGAAAGAAACAATGAAAACAATATCGTATTGCAAACATACAGACCTATTTACAATTATCAGATTTGGGAGAAAAATATTTAGGCGAGCAACTTTTACTCTATCTCGTTTTTCTCGTTTTATACGAAAAAATAACATACTAAATGCATTTCCAGAAGAATAAAGTTTCAAAAAATATTTTCTTTAATTAATTTAAAAAGATTAAAATCGTTTTTGAGTTTTAGTAATTACATATTTCCAAAAAAGACATTTTACACTTTAATTACATTTAACTGAATCTCTTTGAAGTCCAAACTAAACGAGTTTTTTTCTTTTTTTTTTTTTAGTATTTTCACGAATCTTGTATGATATAGCATGTTAACCTTGACATCAAAAAGTCAATCTTATGCCAAATCACAGATTTAAAAAATACAATATAATATATTAATCGAAATAAAATATAGAACTAGATGTTTGTTAAATTAAACACTAATAAAAAGTAAAATCTTTCTCCTGATAATTAATTTTCCTTTATATATACTGTACATATTTTTGGAGATGGTGAAGTATATGAAAAGTCTAATTATTAAAATACGAAGTGGTAATTATGCGAAGAGGAAATCGGTAAATCGCATCGTTGCTTCGTACTTATTAGAAAAATTTCTGCTGCATTGAATATGAATAACTTAATTGCTCATTATAAATAAAGACGTTTTGAAGACGGAATTGGAATTCGAAATTCGGAACAGTAGATCATCATCATTATTTTTTAATAAATCGTGTTTGAAAATTGTATTACATCAATCACTTTGTAATTAGATTTCTTTAATCTATTAAAATTTTCTATAGTGTGACCGGCTGTACTTAATTAAATACTCTATTTCTAGAAATAAAATCAATTAGAATAAATAAATTTTGAACTCCATTTTTCCTTAC
>NW_019386877.1:0-18564 GCF_000671375.1 Centruroides sculpturatus | reverse complement strand
AAATCTTGATTGCAACAATGACATCAAAGTGCAGAAAAAAAAAAAAATGTAAATGAATCTGCTTAAGTGTTTATGAAATTAATGTTTAATAGTTTCACATTTTTCACATTTAGGCTAATGTCAGATGAGCATGAAAATGCACAGACAGAAAAGCAGTTGTTAGATGAGCAATATTTTTCAAGGAGTGCTTCAGTAATCGGTTTCATTTCAGATGCATTTATGTCAGCATGGATCTCATAGATAGTGATGAGCAGTTTTTTATTACATACAGACATATTTAAAACAAAAGAAAACTACACAGTCAATATTGAGTACATCCTTTTCATCATAACTGGCCTTACTTTTTCTTATAAAGTTCAAATGAAGTTTCTCTCAATTCTAGCCTCTCACTAATTTGTACGATCATTTTACTAATATCCATGAGAGTATCATACACCCTTTAGTGGGAACAACACCAACCTGGCACTTCATGAAAACAATGTTAACATGTCATTTTTCATTCTCGTCTGACGACTGTAGGCTTAAAGTGTATCTCCTAGTGCACCTAGTATATCTCCTAGACCAGTTCCTATTTTTTAAAAACGTTTATATTTTTAATTGGATATTTTTGTGTTTTTTTAAAGAACTGTTTGGCGGCCAGTAGCCTAAAAAAAAAGGTCAGTCACCAAAAGTGTAATGTCTGGAACACAAAGTTAATAAATGGTGGTTCCTATTTTTTTGGAAAGGACATTGTCTTCAAAAAAATTAATCTTAATTATAATTATTAAATTTAATAAGAGAGGGCTCCTAACACTGACCTCTAGTACTAAATTATTTCAAATTTAATTTAAAATAATAGCGATAAAGTAGCCTGATTTAATCTGGCTACTTTATTACTATCATTTTTTACCATTACAATCCAGCAATCATTTGGCTTCTTACAGACTTTTTTAATGTATTCTTGTAATTTAATTTATCAATAATAATATTTATTTAATTTTATTTATTAAAAAGTTTTAAATTATTTATTAAATTATAAATAATTTTAAAAATATATATACAAATCTTGAAAACTGACCTGTTGCTGTTGTAACTTGATCCTCTACTGAAGTAATTATATTTTCTAATGCTAGAAAGATTTAATTAAAGATTCAAATGTAATTTAATTTTCTTTATCTTAACTTATAATTTTATCAATTAATTTCTAAAATATAATTAAAAATAATATTTAATTCAGAAATTTTACAAATGAACTTAATTCAAAATTACTTTTGGCAGCCATTACTTCATTTTCAACTGAACTGATAACACTTTCTACCACTGAAAAATCATGTGTCATATAAAAATTTTTTACTAAAGCTAATATGCACTACAAAACATTTAATAATTAACCAAATTAAATTAAAAAATCTTCTAACATTGCGTTAAGTTTGAAATTACCTTCAGACGATGTCACACAATCATCCACTGACTTAACGATGTTTTCTAACACTGAATAAAAAAAGTACAAATTACATTCTATTTTTAAAATCTTCAATATATTTATAAATACATATTTCTTTCATAATTAATTATAATAAGCATTATTTTTTTATTACTAAAAAAATTACAGGAAGACAAATCATATTTTTTAAAATATTTTAAAAATTGAATAAAATAATAGCACAGACCAAATTTAGTCTAAGCACTTATTGATTAAAAAACCTCAGATAATTAATGATTTTTTAAAAAGTTCAAATATGAACGTATTCATATATAAAAATATGTAAGACTTATTTAACTGAAAATATTATGAATAAAAATTAAAACTTAAGTTTAACATTTAAAATGTTTTAGATATAGTATATGTATTAATTTAATACTTTCTTTTAAGCATCTTTATTTAACCAAAGATCTGTTAACACTTTATGTCCAATATATCTGATCATGTCAGAAATATCTTTAAAATAGATATACAGTAGTACCTCAGGATACGAAATTAATCCGTTCCTAAACTGAGATCGTATCATGAAAATGTCTTAAGGTGAACCATTTTTCCCCATACGATTACATGTAAAATCAAATAATCTGTTCCAACACGAAAAACACACTCAAATTAAAGCTAAGTAGTACATTGAAAAAAAATAACTTTAGTAAGGAAAACACTGAAAAATGTGTTTTGTAGTTGTAAATGTATAAATAACCGTAATAGAATAATAATTGATTAAAAAAATGTAGTTTTATTGGCACTTTACTTTTGAGGATAGACAACAGTGGAGATGTAAACTGGTGGCGAGGAGAGAGAGAAGGGAAATGATACTAAAACTTAACTTACATAACATAATGTAACAATAGCTTAAAAATAATTTAACACTAATTTTTTAACTTTTCTGTTTTATATTTTGTTTTTTAATTTTTTATTCACTGCTTTTTGCTTTCTTTCCTTCACTTCCACCAGAATTTTCACTAGATAGAGGTTGCTTGGTAAAATATCTATACAAAGAGGTTTGGCTTTGCCTACCTTTTAAAATGTTTCTAAAATGACTTAGGCAAATTACTCTGAGCAGCAATACAGCCAGTGTGAACTTTTTCAGGATGTTTCTTTTCAATAAAATCAGTCACTTTCTGATAATACCTCAAGATTTCCTTCATCGAGCGAGATCCTTCCATGATGAAGCAAACACACAGACTGAGACTGATGAACAGAAGTGAATAAAAAATGGCACTGCAAACTAATGTAACTTCGTATGGTGAGTTTTTGTTTGTACTGTGGAGCAAAAATATGTTCGAATTTCATGTCGTATCCTGAAAATTTCGTATGCTGGAGCGTTCATATCCTGAGGTACTACTGTAGATAAAGAAGCCACTAAACTTCATTCAATTGATCTAAGTCAGTGGTTCCCAACCTTTTTTCATTAGCGTACCCCGTGACATGTCATATTTCTAGATTGTACCCCTTGACATGTCATATCTCTAGATTGTACCCCTCATTTAAGAAATTTAGTGAGTAACCGTATTGTTAATTTTACATATTGTAACTTTAAATTAAAGAAAAAAAACCTAAAAGAAAAAATGTATAATGAAGTTGTGATTGTTGCAAGGAACATATTTTACCTAATAATTTTTTAATACTATTAGTTTGTGATACATAATATATTATTTTTTCTGCCATAATAACTAACTTTTTTCTGTACCCCTAAACAACCTATCGCGTACCCCTAGGGGTACGTGTACCACAGGTTGGGAATCGCTGATCTAAGTGATGCCTCTTTGCATAAGCTCACAATAGATAACTATATATTCAAAACAAAACTAATTTTTTAAATCTTGAAATAAAAATTTTAATTTACTATATTTCTTGTCTTATAGAATATAAGTTACTTATTCCAAAGTTCCATTTTAAAAAACTACAGTCTAGTTAGGGAATACCTAAGAGGATGCAGTTACAAATATCAAAAACTTCAAATGTCCCAATTTTGATATAGAGGTTCTTATATGAACAAAAATCAAGTACATATAATTATAAATTGTTATACAGAAGAAAATAAGCAACAAAAAGAATTATATATAAAAAAATTGATGGTCACCAGTCTAAAGCATACCATTCTATATATTTAGTTTCGTTTGTTTCCAAGTTCTAAATACAAGTTACAATATTTGTTTCTCTGTTTATTGCTATGAACAAACCATCAGTTTAATAATTTCAGCCAAACAAATCACAAAATATGTTTAAATAAAAATATGATGGCAATACAAGGTACAAATTGTTTACGTACTGCAAACATTGACAATGACATTGTATTTTATTAGACTGATTATTAATCTATAATTTTGCACTGAAATGATGTTGGAAGTCTTTGCTAAAATAGTTAAAAATGAAAATTCCATCCAATGATAGTCATCCTACTGTCCTCTGTTGAAATTTCATATCAACTCTTTAAACCACCTAAATGCTGTTGCAAATAATGAAACATTTTCATTAAGTGCCTCCTTCAACATTTTGTATGATTCAGTGACTGTTTTTTTAAGGCAATAACAGAATTTTAACTCAGCATACTATTCTTCTCTTATTGTAGCCATTACAAACAGAGTCAAAAGTGGATATAATATCACCTTCACACAACTTTTTGTTGAAAAGATAATCAGTAATCAACATTTTTCACCACACCAAATCAGAAGACTTTTTAATTACAATGGACATTTTAACAAACATCGCATCATTACTTCACTAAAGTTGCCATCTTATTCTTTTTTTGATACCCCTCATAATAATGCTTGCTTATAAATTAATGAATAATTAAGTATGATTATTATATTTATTCCATAATTACCTTCTGTTGCCATTTCTTTATCTTCGACTGTGTTAACAATATTTTCTATCACTAAAAAAAAGTAAAAATATTTAATCATATTAAAATTTATGATTTAAAAATTCTAATTAAGCATCACATTATCTAATGAAGAATCCCTGACATTTCTATTTTACATTAAAAATATTCTATCATTTTTTTTGTTAAATAAAATTGGAAAATTTTTATGTAATTTCCATCTAGACAGCTTTCTCTGCCTTAATTCAAATCAGCATCACAGAAATTTCAATATATCCTTCTACAGGTGCAAAAACTTTATCTACCAATATTGTTGTTCTACTTTTTCCAAACTACTACATTAGTTAAATTACAAAATTTTGTAACTAGTTAACCATAAAATTAATAATTTTTATTATCTAAGTAAAATTTTATTATTCAATTGAAATTATCATAATAAACAAACTTTAAACATACATAAGCCCAATATTTATAGTAAACTAGCTTACCCGTCGCGCATTGCTGCGATCTCAGAAGAAACGAAATTCAAGCAAACTTGTTATGATAAAATTCAATTTACATTTTATTATTTTTATTGAAACTTATTATTATTATTCATTTTCATCGGAAAAACATTTCAACGTGTCGTTTCAGTTCTATTTATTTATTGGAGTGCTTGTGGATACACGATATTTTTTGTTTTTCCGTCTTTTGCATACACGAATAAATCAGAAGGTTTTCCGAAGCGTGAGCTGGCCACATACAGTTGTCCACGCAAGAAGCACGCATTCTCCAAATTTAACTCACACACTCACAGCAATTGTCAGAAGCGCAATATTCTCCATTTTTATATATATATTTTTAATCCTTTACAATTTTAATTATTTAATTGCTCCTTCCTCTCTGCCTTGGCACGTTGTGAAATTTCTGAAGGTTGAATAATAAACCATTTTATTGTAATTTGTCTTCTTAAATTATTTTGAGTCGATATTAAAATTTGGAAAAGGGGGGATACCTAGATCGGTAAAATACGCGAATTTCTTCCTACAACTTCGGTTGTTGTTCGGGGTACAGTTAAGGTTTTAACGAAGTTCAAGCGAATACATAATTAGCAAAAAAAAGTTGAAATAAAGTAATTAAACAAAAATTATTACAAATATCGTAAATAACAGTTCACAAATGTATATATAGAGATATTTTTTGAAGGGGAAAAATGGTCTTCACAATTTGAAATCGATCGAACACACTGTGCTTAAATGCTCGCGTAAACGCGTGCCATTTATCGTAGGATAAATGCCAGAAACCTTCGCGGGAGTGTATTAAAAAACTTCCCAAAGCTTCGTGCCAATCGTACTATGCCAGAAACCTGCGCGGGAGTATATTAAACAACTTCCCAAAGTTTCACGACAATCGGATAAATGGCGTGGTAATGCATGAAGGACATAAGACAGACACACATACATTCATTTTTATATATATAGATGATTGCCAGTTTAGATCAGGCTATATCAATGCTGCTTTAATAATTAAATGCAAAGTACGAGGTAATCATTAAAATTAATTAATATTTATTAATTAATTTAGAAGTTTCTAGAAGAAAAGAATCAGTTCAGAGTGGTACTGTAACCTGCAACTGCTGCTTAATATATGGATAAGTTGCCAGTTACACTACCAACACCTCTATCTGATCTTTGTTTCCATAACTTGTAATTTAGATATAACCTTACTGATTACTTATGATGCCAACTGGAGCCAACTGAGCATTTAATTATTAATAATAGCAGTAATATAGTCCAATGTAATCTGGCAATCATTTGATTTTAATAAACAAAATTTGTTTGGTTAAAAATAAGAACAACACTACATCTTTCTCCATTATATTAAATTTATTTTGTTTAATGTAAAAAAAAAATTATAATTTATTATTAGTTTAGAAATTGATATTTTACAAAATTGTTTAGCTTTACTTTAAACAGGAAAACCAACACTGAAGTAAATTTTTATAATATACTAGCTGTTACCCGTGGCTTCGCTCGTGTGGATTTTGCAAGCAAACCCTATTTACATTCAATATTTCAACAACCATAGTAATTGTTATTTAACACCAACCACAGAGAATGATGAGAATTGCCGAGAATCAAATGAACTGTTTTTAATTTGATAAATTTTCTGGAACATTTACAATCGTTCTATAATCGAACCAATATGCAAAAAAGAATTCAAATTTAAAACGGTTCAAACATTTGGTTAAAAAATCGAAATATATAAAAAATATTTATAACAATGTCTGAAATGTTATCAATTTAATACCCCTAAGTACTCAACGAAGACTAAACGTAATTAAAAACAAAAAAATTCACATCTAAAATGGTACAGTAGAAGCCGTTCTTCAAGTTAAGCCTTAATGTTCTCCCTCTCCCCCTGCGGGGGAATTTTGAAAAATCCCTTCTTAGTGTGTGTTTTCATGATGTACCCTAACTGTGTACCAAATTTCACCTCTACGTTCTGGAACTTTCCAGAAAAAACTGGAACATTCTCATTGAAGCGTCACACATTTTCGAAGTCAACCACTTTCAAACCCCATATCTCTCATACCCTTACAGCTATCAAGATGCAACCACCATAGTACACAATGGGAGACTCGAGGCTACTACCACACACAAACACCATTCATGTGCGATGTGTAGTTTTGGCTGCTGCAGAGTGATGTGTAGGCACAAACATGTCCATTTATATATAGACTAGCTGGATCTGGCCATGCGTTGCTGTGGCTCAAAATGTTTCTATTATAAACGTATAACACTCCCCATGTGGGGAATTTTGAAAAATCTCTTCTTAGTGTACATTCTCTTGATGTACCCTATTAAAACAATCAAAAATACAAAAAACCGCATCTAGAACAGAATAATAGAAGACCAATTCTTCACGGTAAGCCTTAATTTTGTCCCTCTCCCGCGAGGGAGGGGAATTTTGACATCTATACAATATAAAAATATGCATGTATTAAAATACAACGTTGTGTCAAAATTTCAAAGCAATCGGTTAAGAACTTTTGGAGATTTAAGATTTTGAACAAACGAACATTTACATTTTTATTTATATACACTGAGATACAAAGTATTGTGTATGTTATTATATATACTAGCAGATGAGCCTGTCGTTGCTCAGACAAAAAGTAATGCTATCAAAAATTAAGATTATTAGATTATGGCTGATCTTACCTATTTTCACCAAGTGCAAGAATTAGGTCCCTCTCTTCCAAGACTAATTAGAAAATTTCTATATATCTGCTTACCACACCAGGATGATGATAATTAAGATTCACAGCAACCACTAACTGGTGCATAGTACCACTAAATGATGAATAACAAATGTTTTTGTAACCCCTTCTGGGTTCTTCTTCAGGTTTACTAAATTTAAAAAATAAGCTGGATCTTCCCGAATCACTCATAAATATAAATTCGAACATAAAATTGAACATTAAGACAAAGAGTTTGAATAAAGCAAACTTATATGCATGCGCTCCCCGTGTCAACTTTATATATGATGAAACACTAAATATCATTGAGAATTTTTAGAAGGGTCTAAAAATATGTTCGATTTCCCACATAAATGCAAAAAAGACATCTAAAATAGTACAGTAGAAGCCGAGTTCTTTGAGGTAATCCTTAACCTTCTCTCTCTCTCCCCCCGTGGTGGGAATTTCGAAAAATCCCTTCTTAATGTGCATTCTCATGGCATACCCTATTAAAATGCAATCAAAAACGCAAAAACTCGCATCTAAAATAGTATAATAGAAGCCAAGTTTTTCATGGTAAACCTTAATCCTGTCCCTATCCCCACAGGGGGCGGGAATTTCAAAAAATCTCTTCTTAAATTAATGTACGTTCTCCTGACATATGCTAACTGTGTACCAAATTTCAACTTTCAACGCCTAACTGTTTGGGCTCTGTTCTTATTATTATTATTATCATTATCAACCCGTCTTGATTATATTATAAGATTGAGATATCATTATAATGCATGTTCCTGTGAATGAAATGTTAATCTGTGGGGGTGATCTGAAGAGGAAGAAAGTGGAAAGAAGAGTTCTTGGGAAGTGGAGAACAGGAGAAAGGAATGGAGAAAGAGAAAGACTAGTCGATCATGCTGTGGCTTTTGACCTTGCATTAGTTAACACCTACTTTGAAAAGAAAGTGAATCAGCTGATTACAAATATGAGTGGGGGTATATCCAGCCAGATTGATTTTTTCTTGTGCTACAGGAGACATCTTAGTGAAATGAGAAACAGTAATGTGTTAAATGGAGAAAGTGTTCCTGCACAACATAGAGTTCTTCTGGTGAATTGTGACTTGCTTATGGGCCATTGTATGAATTGTGTTAGCTGGATTGAACAAAGGATTAAACGGTGGAGATTGAAAGAAGAGAAATTGAAAAAAGAGTTTAAGGTAAGTGCTAAAAGAAATTCAGTTCCCGAATGATGTGCAAACATGGTGGCTGCTGAATAGTAATTGCATTTTGAAAGTATAAGAGGTTTTGGGAAAAACTTTGGGGAAGAGGTCATCAAAAGGAAAGGAACTTTGGTGGTGGAATGCTGAGGTACAATCTGCAGTTAAACAAAAGAAAGAGGCAATGAAAATGTGAGATCCGAGGGGAAGGCCTGAAGATAACGAAACTTACCATTTGGCAAATAAAATGATTAAAAAGGTGGTGGCTATTGCAAAGGCTTTAAAAGAGGCATATAAAGTTTTTGAAAGAAAAGATGAAGAAAGGCAGCTGATGAGAATTGCCAAAGCAAGAGATAAGACATCAAAAGATTTTTCCTCTATTAAACTGATTAAAGATGATAAAGTAGTAGTATTACAAGATTATGAAAGGGTCAAGAAAAGATGGAAAGTGTATTTTAGGGACTTATTGAACTAAGAAAACCCCAGAACTACATACAAGGATGCAGAGGCAAATGAAGGAGTGTTGCAAGATATTAGTATAGAAAAAGTGAAAAGGGTGCTTAGAGAAATGAAGATGGAGAAATCAGTAGGTGCTGATCAGATTCCGATTGAGGCTTGGAGAGGGTTGGGTAAAGAGGGGATTGATATTCTCTCGGACCTTATGAAGAAACTTTGGCAATAGGAGAAGATTCCAGATAAATGGAGGAAGAATATTCTTGTGCTGGTCTTTAAAGGGAAAGGGGATGTACAGGATTGCAGAAACTACATAGGTATAGAGTTATTTTCCTATACTATAAAGATTTGGGAGAAAATTGTAGATAGAAGGATTAGGCAGGAAACTGAGATTGGAGAGAAACAGTTTGGCTTTCTACTGGGAAGGAGTATGACTGATGCTATCTTTGCATTGAAACAGCTGATGGAAAGGCACAGGGAAATGAAGGAAGATTTATTGTACAAATTGTACAAATCGGTTGTTAGACCTGCAATGTTATAGGGGGCTGAGTCATGTGCAATTACAAGAGCCCAAGAAAGAAAGATGGCAGTGGCAGAGATGAGCATGTTGAGATGGATGTGTGGAGTGTAAAGAAAGGATAAAATAAGGAACGATTTTATTAGAGGTTCTGTTAAGGTGGGTCTCTTGAGAGGAAGATGCAAGAATGTAGGTTGAGATGGTTGAACACATAGAGCAAAGAAGTGAAGATTATGTTGGAAAGTTGGAAAACTGGTAGTAAAAAAAGAGGAAGACCAAAGCTGCTTTGGAAAGATAAGGTGGAGGAAGACTTGAATCAGT
This sequence comes from Centruroides sculpturatus, assembly GCF_000671375.1. Classification (NCBI taxonomy): domain Eukaryota; kingdom Metazoa; phylum Arthropoda; class Arachnida; order Scorpiones; family Buthidae; genus Centruroides; species Centruroides sculpturatus. Next base: position 8,560 of record NW_019386877.1, on the reverse strand, counting down.
GGGACTTTAAAGGGAAGAAGTCCTTGATAGGAAGAAATGGAGAGAACGTATTAGAGAAGGAAATGCCAACCGAATATAAACATGGGAAAAGATGAAGATAAAGAAGAAGAAGAAAATGGAGATACCATGTATTATATACTATAGAGAAATGTTCAAAAATGCACATATTTTAAGCTAATTAAACAAAATAAATTAATAAAAGCTACTGCTAGACTAAGGCAAACTTTACAGAAATGTTTTTGGCTTTCTTGAAGCCATTATTAACTATGTAAATGGAACAATTTCAACATTCAAACATAATTTCATTCTATGTTCAAATGTTTAAACTATCACAATCTAATAGTACCTCTGTCATGTTTAAAATAATACTGAATTTTACAGTTGTGAGGTCCAGCACATAGTCTAAACACTCACTTAAATCCATTCCTCTAATAATATTATAAAATAATATTTTTAATTTGTTTACAATCAGAAATTATGAGTAACTTTGAACTTTGAAATAATAACTGTCAGGAAGAGGTTTGCATTGTCTGATCCAAAATAATGAAGATCCCAGATCAACAAACATCTATGACTGGAATTGAATTTAGCATTGTCAAATTATCAACATTGATGATTTTGCATGACTGAGATAGTCTCTAATTTCACTTAGAAACAGATGCAAGGCCAATTGAGTCATGAAGCTTATTCAAGACCAACTGTAATGTTAGACATGGGACCAAATCTATAAAATCATGTCTCAAGGGCACGGGATTGTTTAGATTTTCTTAGATCATTTAAACAAAAAGACAGTCCACGTCTCAAGGACAAGGGGTGTCTTTTCATTTAAATTAAAGAGTTCTATCAAATGCTCCTTTGTAGGCCAATTTAGTTTTCTCTGTTGTGTGTTTCTTTGGATATTTCAAGATTTTGCCATTATCATCAACATTTCCATCTTCACCACACTTTCTTCAAAATGAGTTGTATGTCCCTTCTTGACAGATTATTTGTGAGTCATCTGACAAACTTTACTGCAAATTGCTATATTCTGAGCTTTTCCAGGTGGATGACTAATTTCCTGTTGAACTGGATGCCAGAACTATTGTAAAAATTGTGTTTCTAATCGAATATTGTACCCAATGAGAACATCTCAAACTCAATAAATGGTTTCATTATGCAAAAACGAGTCATCCTTCAACCCAAGCTCATACATTCACATTTATGTCCCTTCCATTCACATTGTCCAGTCAAGGTCTTACAGTTTAAATTTATACAGCTTTCATTTAATATTGAACTGTAACTGAAAACAATTGACTCACCCAGAATTTAAGATATAATAATATATTTTGTGAGCAACTTAATCTATAAAAAAAAATGAAAGTAAATTAAATTATTCTTCTAAACAAGAGAATAACAACTCCATATTTTTGGTGTTCTAGGGGGGGTTCTTCGATCGTCAAGTCTGTTGGTGACTTTTTCTCTCTGCTTCATCAAAGGCATTTTTTTCTTGTTAATTTCCATAAAATATTTTTATTTGTTCACTATAATAATTAATTATAAACTGATTTTGCTACTATTGCTAATGTCTGGCATAGAATCTAACCCTGGACCTCTGCAGAAAACACCTACAAAAAGAGGAAGACCACCTACAAATCGTTCAAATCAACTATCTAACTATGCAAAATCATCTGGATCCGAAACAAATCTTATAACTGACTATACAGAAACAAGAAGAACAGTTTCTCCAAATACATCAGGTGAGAATTTTAAATCTAATAGTTTAACCGAGTCAACTAATCCAGAGACATCTGACATCTCAACTGCAGAGTTATGGCTAAAGACAGTTGAACTTATTACTGCTAGCAATCAAAAGACAGATAACCAATTTACACTTATTCATGATGAAATTAAATATTCACACCAAAATTATAGAATTAAAAAACAACTACAATTAGTGAATGAAAAATACAAAAAAATTGAATTAGAGTCGACTAAACTGGGTACTTACAAAGAACAAATGCAATTTAGACTTGATGCTATGAACAATGTTATTAATAATAATAAATTAATAATTTACGATTTTACAAATATTATGATAGATAAGAATAACAAAGAACTATTAGACTTTCTAGCATTTGTTAATAAAATGCCAAACAACAAAGAAGAAAATATAAAATCTATTCATAATATACCTAATCCCAGAATTAACATTAAATGTATAACTTTAAAAAAAGAACAAATATGAAATAATATATTGATGAATTTTAATAAATTAAAACAAAATAAATTATTAGGAAAATGGAAGAATGTAAATCTTAGTTAAGGATTTACAACTAAGAAGAAAAATGCTTTTACTACATTACATTGATCTAAAAAAATGTGGTTTTCAAATTAAGAGATGATTTTTGGTGTTCTAAGAAATTCAATTATGACATTTACTTCACATAGCCACATGAAAATGCAATTCAGAAATATATGTTAATATTAAGAATGCACACAAATAAAGAAATATTAATTCATTTAAGCTACTTTCTTTCATTTTAATTTTCCATTTGAAAATAACAAACTATATTATAACTATTTTAACTTAGATTACCTTCTTCAGTTGTTATCTGATCTTCAGCTGAATTAACAATATTTTCTAACACTTAAAAACAAAAGCAATATTTATTAAATTAAAGCATAATTATTAATAAAATCATTATAAAATTATTTAAATACCTTCAGTAGCTGTTATTTGATTTTCAACTAAATTAACAATATTTTCCAACACTAAAATATATATATGCATATAAATGTAGTTCATAAATTAATAAAGTTTTATGAAATAAAACTCAAAATTTAAATTATTAATTAAGAATTTCTAAATTGTAACTATAAAAGTAGTATTATTTTACCTTCATTAGCAGTAACTTTATTTTCAACTGAAGTTACAATATTATCAAGCACTGAAAAATATATTTAGATGAGAAGCAGAACAAGTTTTATAGGCTTTATAATGTTAAAAAAAATTATTATATTTTGGTTGTTGTTTAATTTTAATAAATTTAGTAATTAAAAAATTAATTGTATGTTTTACTTTAAATAAACTTTAAATATGATATATATAAATTATATCAAACTTTATTACACTTTTTTCATTACAAGAATTTTAATGAAGCTAATTAAATAATCAAAATAAAATTCTTAACTATGTATGAAAATGGTTTGAAGTCCTTTCATTATTTTTAATTATTACCTATATATGAATATTTATATTATGCTACAAATAAAGTATATTGTTTATAAATGTTAAAAATACCACCATGCCTAATAACATACTGACATAATGACAATGTTTACATTGAGGCATCATAGATAAAAAATATAGCATTCAAACAAATGACGTCTTTGCTTTAACAGTGCAATGACATTAGTTTACTTATCCATTATCATCTAAATTTTAATAAGATTAGTACACAGTGAGTATCAAAACTGTTATTGTTTAAGCAATGTGTCATTTAAAGCTAAAACTTATCTTAAACATTAATCAATACCACACCACACCTTCCATACATTTTCCAGAAAACTTTATTGGAAACAAATATTTTCTTCCTATTTTATGGATCCATTTCAGATTCTACACTTTCAAATTGTATGGTTTACTGAGAATTCAAATATTGGAATGTTCTAACATTTAAAATGATCATACAAAGGGGACCTAAGTATATCCCCCACAATGTGATACTGGTGCCACAGATGCGGTCCCACAGGTCCTAGCGGTGCTCAAGAATTGTCAAGTGGCCACCAAATTCCCAGATATGGAACTTTCCATCATTTCAATGATTGCATCTCAAAAGCAATCCATGGGTGACAACAAAAACTCCTTCAACAGCCAACTCTTAAGGCGGTACTTGGCGATGACCCACTTCTTAAGGCTACGGATCTCGAACAAGAAGAAGAAGTTTGTCTTATGCAGGGAAGAAAATTTTCTAACCAGAGTCATGGACTTCCATAGCCAATCCCATGCAGTAGTCTTACAGGTTGATCCAACTCCTACTGTTTTAAGAAAGACTAAGAAAATAGTATCTCTATCGAGTATATCTGCTCTTTTTCCCAGGCACATGGAACCTCCGTCCAATGTAGCATGTCCCAGGCTATTCTTTAAATAGAGCTGGCCACTGAGGCTGCTGGTTAACAAAAGGACCCACTCAACCTACTACCTTANCGATTTCTATATTTATTTATTTTTTTGCAGTCAAAACCAAATGTTAAATTCGAGCCAATGGAAGAAAAAGATTTTGAAGATTTCACTGTAAGAAAAACTAATTTTTGTTTAGGATTATGTTATAAATATATAAATTAAACTTTTATTACGAAATATTTTAGCCTCATAAAACTCCATCGCAGCTGTCAGTTAGAACTACAATCAACATTGATGATTCTCCCGATGTAAGATCTTTATTGTTTAAGTAGCATGTATGCATAATGCACATGTATATAATCTTACAAATGTAAAAAAATCTTAAACATTTAAATTTAATAGGGCAAATACGGCACAGAAGGCACAACTGAATCTGAAGATGTAAGTAATAGTCTACATCCATTATTCTTATTCGTTGATATAGTCTACTATAAAGATTCTGAATACATTTTATTATAACAGGAAGGAACTGTATATTATCCCAGAGCGCATCGTCCAAAGAAAAAACAATTTACTCCAGAGTCTCCTCCCAAAAAATTACCTTTCATTCGTTATAAAATAGAATTAACTGATTCTGATGACGACGATGATGATTACTTTATACCCATTAAACCTGCTTTACATGAAAGTTTAGGAAAACGCAATGCTTCGAGATTTAGAGAACACGGATATAACGTGAAGCATAAAATTTTAGTAGGGAATGACGGCGCATCAAAATAATTAACGTGTCATTTGGTTTAATTGCTATATCGTAGATTGTTATCTCGTTAAAAATTAAAACAAAATAAATTATTAGGAAAATGGAAGAATGTAAATCTTAGTTAAGGATTTACAACTAAGAAGAAAAATGCTTTTACTACATTACATTGATCTAAAAAAATGTGGTTTTCAAATTAAGAGATGATTTTTGGTGTTCTAAGAAATTCAATTATGACATTTACTTCACATAGCCACATGAAAATGCAATTCAGAAATATATGTTAATATTAAGAATGCACACAAATAAAGAAATATTAATTCATTTAAGCTACTTTCTTTCATTTTAATTTTCCATTTGAAAATAACAAACTATATTATAACTATTTTAACTTAGATTACCTTCTTCAGTTGTTATCTGATCCAAATTGTACAAATCGGTTGTTAGACCTGCAATGTTATAGGGGGCTGAGTCATGTGCAATTACAAGAGCCCAAGAAAGAAAGATGGCAGTGGCAGAGATGAGCATGTTGAGATGGATGTGTGGAGTGTAAAGAAAGGATAAAATAAGGAACGATTTTATTAGAGGTTCTGTTAAGGTGGGTCTCTTGAGAGGAAGATGCAAGAATGTAGGTTGAGATGGTTGAACACATAGAGCAAAGAAGTGAAGATTATGTTGGAAAGTTGGAAAACTGGTAGTAAAAAAAGAGGAAGACCAAAGCTGCTTTGGAAAGATAAGGTGGAGGAAGACTTGAATCAGTGGGACTTTAAAGGGAAGAAGTCCTTGATAGGAAGAAATGGAGAGAACGTATTAGAGAAGGAAATGCCAACCGAATATAAACATGGGAAAAGATGAAGATAAAGAAGAAGAAGAAAATGGAGATACCATGTATTATATACTATAGAGAAATGTTCAAAAATGCACATATTTTAAGCTAATTAAACAAAATAAATTAATAAAAGCTACTGCTAGACTAAGGCAAACTTTACAGAAATGTTTTTGGCTTTCTTGAAGCCATTATTAACTATGTAAATGGAACAATTTCAACATTCAAACATAATTTCATTCTATGTTCAAATGTTTAAACTATCACAATCTAATAGTACCTCTGTCATGTTTAAAATAATACTGAATTTTACAGTTGTGAGGTCCAGCACATAGTCTAAACACTCACTTAAATCCATTCCTCTAATAATATTATAAAATAATATTTTTAATTTGTTTACAATCAGAAATTATGAGTAACTTTGAACTTTGAAATAATAACTGTCAGGAAGAGGTTTGCATTGTCTGATCCAAAATAATGAAGATCCCAGATCAACAAACATCTATGACTGGAATTGAATTTAGCATTGTCAAATTATCAACATTGATGATTTTGCATGACTGAGATAGTCTCTAATTTCACTTAGAAACAGATGCAAGGCCAATTGAGTCATGAAGCTTATTCAAGACCAACTGTAATGTTAGACATGGGACCAAATCTATAAAATCATGTCTCAAGGGCACGGGATTGTTTAGATTTTCTTAGATCATTTAAACAAAAAGACAGTCCACGTCTCAAGGACAAGGGGTGTCTTTTCATTTAAATTAAAGAGTTCTATCAAATGCTCCTTTGTAGGCCAATTTAGTTTTCTCTGTTGTGTGTTTCTTTGGATATTTCAAGATTTTGCCATTATCATCAACATTTCCATCTTCACCACACTTTCTTCAAAATGAGTTGTATGTCCCTTCTTGACAGATTATTTGTGAGTCATCTGACAAACTTTACTGCAAATTGCTATATTCTGAGCTTTTCCAGGTGGATGACTAATTTCCTGTTGAACTGGATGCCAGAACTATTGTAAAAATTGTGTTTCTAATCGAATATTGTACCCAATGAGAACATCTCAAACTCAATAAATGGTTTCATTATGCAAAAACGAGTCATCCTTCAACCCAAGCTCATACATTCACATTTATGTCCCTTCCATTCACATTGTCCAGTCAAGGTCTTACAGTTTAAATTTATACAGCTTTCATTTAATATTGAACTGTAACTGAAAACAATTGACTCACCCAGAATTTAAGATATAATAATATATTTTGTGAGCAACTTAATCTATAAAAAAAAATGAAAGTAAATTAAATTATTCTTCTAAACAAGAGAATAACAACTCCATATTTTTGGTGTTCTAGGGGGGGTTCTTCGATCGTCAAGTCTGNCTCGAGTCGATCGCGATTGAAACGGTCGATGGAGGTTGCACCAGGCAAACAGGGTATAAGGCTCTAGTTTAGTAGTGTTAAACAGTATAATACGTATATTTTAATATATTTTTTAAAAGAAACAAAACCACTGAGAAATGTTACGTGTGTTTAACAATGGGTTCGGAAAACTTTGAAAATGTTAACAACGGGTTCGGCCGAACCTGTGCGAACCCGCTATCACCACTGCCCATTGATATATCTGAGATACGTAGACAATATTCTCGTAGCCTGGCAAGACCAGGATTTCCTCATCCTCAAATACTTTCTTATGAATGTTTACTCTACTATCGACTTTACCTGGGAAAAAGAAAATGAGGAAAAAATTGCATTTTTAATTCTAAACATCTCCAAGTCCCAGGGAGGTATAATGTACTCCGTATTCCATAAATTTGACAACATACCCCGTCTAATGCCTGCCACAGCATACCATTTGCAGCACTACATCAATGCAGCTATAGCCCCTTTAATTAGAAGGACCTTTCTGTTGCCTTCCACACAAACTGTTATCAATATTGAATTTACTGCCATTCGCTCAGTAGTAAATGCAGCGGGTTATACTAATTCCAAATATAAGTATATCTTGAACAAGGTTAAAAGATCTCTTTTTCCCGCCACCACTTTATGCATCCCAAAGGAATGCACAATTGTCTGTCCCTCATTATCATTCTGTGGCCACATCACTGCCTGCATTTGCCATATTTTTAGACAACACATGCTATTTCTGTCAGTCACTCTGTGACCAAATCTCAGGAGGCTGCTAGGCAATGAAAGGGATGCTACTTCCATACTAGAGAAGTCTGAAATATATTCTATCCCACTGGAAAACACATCTGGTATTCACACCCACTACGTACGAGCGACAACTAGAATATTATCTTGCCGCATCTCGGAATACCAACATTCCATCAGGGCAGGCAGGTGTGACACTGAGCTAGCAAGGATGGTGTTACAACACCAACACACCCTGCTTTGGGACAGTGTAATGATGCTCAGGTATTGCAATCAGAGGAGCCTGGTGTATGTTTGGAAGGCCCTCCTTACCATTTTACTAAATCCATGCAACTCCGCCATGCTTCAGTTGCCTTCTATGTGGGTCAGCTTGTATAAAAGATTAAAACATCATCTCTAGCTCTTCCTCAGTGCCCATTCAACACATTATGATGCATGCACATTATCACCACGCATGTGTCAATTTAAATTCTTTATGTTTACTTGTTCTAAGTTTAGTTTTGTTCTAAAGGACTAATGTCATTAGTTTTAATTCAAAAATTTTATTTCAGATTGTGTTTGCCTGAGAATGACATTTTATAGAATGTCGAAAGCGCTTGCAAATATAGTGATATTTATATGTAATTAACACCTGTGTGATAATTTGTTCTTCTCTTATTTAAAATAATGTTTTTTGAAAATTAAATAAACTAATACATCATATCATATAAAGATAATTAGATATG
>NW_019386876.1:0-22448 GCF_000671375.1 Centruroides sculpturatus | reverse complement strand
AAGCGACACGCAACGGAGAAAAATTTCAACATGGGATACGTTAATATATTTTTTCGTATATTATCAGTTATCCGAAAAATAAGTTATCCGAACAACCCCAGTCCCCAATTGATTCGGATAAACGACGCTCTACTGTATTTTCTTCATAAAAGAGTGATCAAGAAAATACTTCACTTCTTTAACTACGAATTATCAAGTTGAAAATCTACGAGTTATAAAAAGGAAAGAATAGAGAAGACAGAGCAGAATGTATAAGAAGCTTATATTTGCATCAAACAATTTTCTTCTCAGGGTTTACATGAATATAACATCACAATAAACGTGTTTAATATTTGCTTTTAAATGATTCAACAGTGAAATATTTAACAAAATTCACTTAATGATCTGTATATCATGACTATTCAATTAGGTAAAACGTGTCTACTCTAACCATTAGGCTATTATTTTCAGTTTACAATTTGATGTTTGCTTGTTGACTTTCAGGCAAAGTATCCATTTTGTACTCTTCTTCTGTATTACTCTTTTTAAATGTACAGAAATCAAACGTTTTCTGAAGAAGATAATTGAAAGGAGTTTCGATAAATGCATACATTAATATCGAGGCGATCAACGTCACAGCCATTACGAAGGAAAACATCATCCACTGCAAAAAGAAGAAGTGCTATTAAAATTAATAATTACAAATTGATATAAAAGTACTAATTATTAAACTATATCTTATAACAGCTATTTTAAAATATTGTCCAGCTTAATATTACAATTAACACGTTTATTAAGTTAAATCAGTTCAAAAGTATATTGTTATTTATAAAATTATTAATTAATTAATTAATAGATAATTTTTATTTCGCGTTTTTACTAATCTATGTGTGTATGAGATTAATAATGCAGCCTCTCACGTGTCTAGCATACGACGATTATAATACGTTCGTATCTTATCTATTGTTTTAATACATAAAGAAAACATGTAACATTTAATTCAATGAAGAATTATGCTATAAATTAATGTTCCACTTAAAGTAATAATATAAAAATACTACTTCAAAAGTTGACAATTCAAATCATTTATTGCCTTTAATACTTCTCAGCAATCCGGTACATCTAATTTCCACTTTTTCATCTGACTTCGTTTATTAATTAAAAGTCCAAATAGACAATACTGTATATACAGAGCAATGTAAAAAAAAAGACAAACGGGTAAAAAAAGTNTAGGTAGTAGATTAATAATGCATCCTCTCACGTATCTAGCATACAACGATTATAATACGTTTGTCTCTTATCTATTGTTTTAATACATAAAGAAAACATGTAACATTTAATTCAATGAAGAATTATGCTATAAATTAATGTTCCATTTATAGTAATAACATAAAAATACTACTTCAAAAGTTGACATATCAAATCATTTACAGTAGAGCGTCGTTTATCCGAAAGTCGGTAATCCGAAAGAATTCCAGTCGGCAAATTTAAATTTTCGCTAGTGCTGTGGCGCTGCAATATTTGGCTATATCTTGGGCTCCTCAATTATTTTANAATTCGAAAATTTCAATAAATAAATGTAAAATTTGTTTAAATTGCAAATTAGTAAGTGTTTTATCATCTTTGTGATGTACTGTATATTTCATTGCATTTAGGACGGTTCAAATGTTTCCAAACATAGGCCAAGAGTTTGCCAAATTGTGCAGTCAGTTGTAAATCATAGAGTGTATGTAAGTTGTGAGAAAATATAGAAATCCCCCTTGAACACTGGCAGTCGACGTGATTCGCGCCTCATTACCAGGTTAACCGATTAAAGCATTCCCCAATGGACTTTCTATAGAAAATCGCCGTTGGGTGTTAGACACTGAAGAAAGACAGGAAAATATTACGTATAAAACTGTTGGTTACTCGTGAACCCATGATCAACTACTATTGTTGAGTGGTTTTATTCAATAGGCATGGTGAGTTGTTTATTCCGAAATAAAACTATTGCTCTGTTATAATTGCGCTACGTTGACGAAACATTTAGATAAATAACGAATACATTTTAAACAAATAAATTTATCTTACAATAAATATAAAAATTAATTAACGTTACATACTTTTAAAATAAGTATTTAACTTCAGCCATTTATTTAAACAAAATTAAATGTAACAGATTTCTATATTAAGCTAATTAAATGAATTAAACTAATAATGAGTAATAACATTACTAAATACTTTAATAAATACTTCGAAAACAAATTTAAAAAATTAATTATTATTATAAGTATATGCATATGTATGGGATATAATGAGTTATATTGGTTGCTTACTCGGAATCAAAGCCGTAACCAATCATAGTGACGTCTTTAGAGATTAACAATTGAGCAACGTGATATACGACGCCTGCCTGAATTAAAAAGACTGTAAAAATATGTCCAATATTTGTCCACCTGAAAAGAAAAAACTGTATCTTTAATCACATGGAGTATTTTTTATTTTAGACTTATACAACGCAGAAAGTAACCTATCCGCTTATTGTAATAATGGATATTAGTGCAATTATCTAGCTTTTTAAAAATTAACAGGTACCCGAACCTACAAAATTTATTGTAGTCAGCATTTTGATTATGATAATTTGTTGTCTGCAGATAAATTGGCTGAGTTTTTGAGGAGATGAACCTCAAGACATTGCTAATACTGCGCATTCATTAGTATTAAAAAGTCAGTTAAATTTCAAATGCTGAATCGTTTTAATCGTCATTAGGTCGAGGAACGATAATTTATTTAATATATTGTTGAATTATTTAATTTTATGCTATCTGTTGTCGATGACGATACTGCAAAAACTAGCAGGTAAACAATAAATAAAATGCCAAGAGGGTATTTTTCGTTAGTACTTTCTTTAGTAAACTTGCCACTTATTTAGGTGTTAAAGATGTTAATAAAAGTACGAAAATCACTGTGTCTGTTAGTGAGGCGCGAACGCAAGACCAACTATCACTGTTCTTATTATACTCAGTCAATGCTGGGCTTTAACAAATATTTAAAAATTTATATAAATTACTTTATTTAGTAAACTTACCACTTATTTAGGGTGTTAGAGATGTTAATAAAAGTACGAAAATCACTGTGTCTGTTAGTGGGCCGCGAACGCAAAACCAACTATCACTGTTCTTATTATACTCAGTCACTGCTGGGCTTTAACAAATATTTAAAAAATTATATAAATTATTTTTTTTACAAGTCTTAAACTAAATGAGTAATTTACGAATTACATTTAAATTACAATTGTTTAGTTAACATTTGTATTTTTTAATTAAATCCAAGCGAAGGAAAAATATTTAATTGTTCTCTTTACGAATCATCTACAACAACAACTGCTTTCTGTTCAATATACGAAGTCCGAGATCGTAATTTTGATGTTCAACAAGATTAAGACATCAATCTACTGCTATGGGGAATCGAGAGTCGAATTCTGTTAATCATCCCAAGGATTTTTATGGGTGTTAAGTCTCGAATATATAGCGCCTCGTTTTTCACTACGCGGTCTTTCCAATTGTGGGCCTGCCCAAATCCATAATGTCTATAGAGAAGAAAGCCTTCTTAGTGTCTAAAACTGAACAAACATATGAACTGTCGTATATAAAGAAAATATACATAGCATAAGAAATATTTATTATAGTGTAAGTCTACGTATTTTTAGTATGTACGCTATGATGTATGCTATATAAAACTAATAAGTAAACTTACCTATTGTACACGAAAAGCAAAAATACAGCAAGAATACTTTGCTGACATAAAACGCTAAGGAACCATAAATGCATGTTTACCTACATAAAAAATATAGATATTTTAAGTTTCTAGTAAAGAAAATATAAAACATATTTACATAATTAAAAAAACTGTAATGATAAAACATCTTACTAACATAAATATCTTGCTTGAAATTGTGCGTATGCAAAGCGTAATTTAGCCAATTTTCTTCAGTGTATCTGGCTTTACGCAATGTTTCATCCCAACGAGGACCATCTCCAAAATGTGGTAGAACGATCGTAATGGCCAAAATACATAACGCCGGTAGTGTTAATCTATAAAAAACAATCATCGTATTTTATCCCATACAAGATGTTCTCCATTTCAACATAGAATTCCCAGCGTCTTAGACATTCTTCCCCAAAATTTTTTTTTTATTAAATTCTGGTTAGAAAAAAAAGTAAAACTAGAAGGTACACTTTTATTTGTCAAGAGACGAAAAGAATTTATAAAAAGTCTTTTACATTTAAAGTTTATTATTAAAATATTTAACATTAATAAAAATACAAATGATGTTTAGCTATAGCAATGCTTAATTACAAAATAACATTTTTACATTTACAGTTATTATTTAATTTATAACAGAGGAAAAATATGAAGAACGGTCAAAACACGACTCAAGATTTTCACATTTTTGTACTCAATGAATCTTAAAACTTCGAGAAATTTAAAAAAAATATATATATATAATAATAGATGGAATTTTTCTAAAAATATTCAGGCAAATCAGACCATTGATTCAGAGGGATTACATTTGGAACTTTATTTATGAATGTTAGAGGGTGTTTGTTTGTCTTTTTGTGTGTGTACGTGTGTAAAGTAAGTAAAATTTCTTCATCCACTTTGAACTTCTAATATTTTCTCTGTATTTTGCAAAGGTTTGTGTATTGGGAATTGTTGCTATTAAATTAGAGTAATTAAAGTTTAAGGAGGTGGGGACGTAGAGAAATAGTATATTATATCTCTAGTGGAGTCGGACTTAATAAACATTTTACTCGTTATTAACATTTACAATTTATTATAAAACTCATCTATACCCTCAGAAGTAAGCTTTTTTAAATTATTTAATAATGTAAATAGCATTTTAAATAGAACATCGAAGCAGATGGCACCACACACAATTTAAATTTTTTTTGGGGGAGGGAGTTACTGTTCCCACACGTTTCTTAGCTTTTAAAACAAAAGTTGGTATAAATATAAGTTAGTGTACTGCTTAAAAATCATAAGGAATTAACTGGCCATTCACAAGAGACAATTTGCAATGATTTTATTTATTCAAAATTGTTGCAAAACATAGCATTTCACATTATTTTGTAAAACAGACAAATGAGGTGACATCCATTTTTACTTTCCCGACTGTTATATGTAACAAAGGGAGAGTGTGACGATAGATTAAAAAGAAATTCTTCCGGATTGTTACATTTTGTGACTGGGGACCGCGAATCGTCGAGGAATGCATAAAAATTCGGGATTTTATTTTGAATATACAGTAGAGCGTCGTTTATCCGAAACGTCGGTTATCCGAAAGAATTCCAGTCGGCTAATTTAAATTTTCGCTAGTGCTGTGGCGCTGCAATCTTTGGCTATATCTTGGGCTACTCCAATATTTTTTATGTTTGTGTATGTGTTTTAGCTGGCAGCATTGTCACTTTTGTGTGGTGTTTTTCTAAGGACTGTGTGTCATGCTGAATCGAACTTTTTTGATACTAGATCAACTTCTACAGTATATTTTTTATGGTTTTTATATTCTTCAATATATTTATTTTGTTTGTACAAAATATAAAAATAATGTTTAACAATACAATAGCCACGATTATTATTTTAAAAAGATTACGTTAGGCTTAACATCGACGAAAATTCAACGCGACGCAAAAAGCAACAGAGAGAAATTTCAACATGGGATAGGTTAATATATTTTTTCGTACATAATCGGTTATCCGAAAAATAAGTTATCGGAACAACCCCAATCCTCAATTGATTCGGATTAACGACGCTCTACTGTATTAATGTTAGTGTGTTAGGTACAATTTTGTTCACCCCGTTTGAAGCTTAACTCCTGTGCCTTTTCTCTAAAAGTTTCTGAAATTTCGCAGGGAAATTCCTTGATAGTGAAATGAATGTTGTTAAATTTTTGTAGTTAAATGCCAAGGAAGTGGAATAATAATGGGAATCATGTGTATCTCCATTAGTGTCGCGGTTAATGACGATTTTATTGTTTTTAAATAAAATTATAAAAAGAAGAAAACATAATTACAAAGTTTTTAAACAAAATATCTTAACAGATGACGCCACCAAATGTTGATAGAAAAGTTAAGCAACTGATCGCTGAATTTTTTAATCTTTATCTAAGTATCTTTTTATTTTAAGAATTTTATCTAAGTAAATTCTGAAAAGTTCTTATTCTGAGAACTTTTCAGAATTTACTTGTGCATAGCTACTTTTTTATTCAGAATTTGGGTAATGTAAAAGCTGTCAACACCAGAAACAAAAGTGTAATTTTTTTTTTTGAAAAAAAATGATAAGGTTTTGCAAATAAAACAGATCTTAAAAGGTGAGAAAATATAGAAGCTTTTTACTGTTATTTGAATTTGTTTTCATTAAGGTTCTAATAAATCAAAAATTATTGAAGACTTTTAACGAGAGGGGACGCTAAGGTCTCCTTTTTTGTTTGTTATAATTTGTGCCAAACGTTTTTGAATAAAGCCTGTGTGTATGGAAATAATCTGCCAAGGGCGATTAGCTCCAAGCATTATTTTATTTCTATAAATTTAATCACTAATAAAAAAACATTTCATTTTCGTTTGCAGAATTTTATTACAGAAAAAGGAATACTGCAATATATTCCACAAAGTTTTAAATATAAAAAATAAATTAAAGATACTCTTCTGTAAATTTTTCGCGTTTACCAGATTTCACTATAAAAAGTATTTTTTTTTACCTGATAATTCTTTTCAATAATAGTAGAACAAAGTAGAAACTCGTTTTCACATTTTTTGGTCGCCGATAAGACAGAATATATCCACTGAAAAACGAATTTTACATTATTTCTATTTTAATTTTGTAAAGAAAACAAAAACTATTCTCAACACAAAGTATTATTAAAAACTACATAATAGTTTCTCTCAATAATCATTGTGTTTGTCGACGTTTAATGGACTGAATCGGCAAAGTTCACACAATTTCGGTATAAATGTTTAATGGAAACTAAACTCTGAGTACAATGCTTTCAAAAGGAACCGTTACAAACGTACTTTTGGACACAGACTATTTTTAATTTTTAAAATTTTGACCGTTACACATACGCGGTGGCGCTCGAAGCGCTAACATATTCAATAAATGGTTAACGCCCAATTACTCCGCCAAAAGGCAGGCAAGCAAGCAATAAAAATGCTTTTATTGCTTTTGTAATTTTTCATTTTCTGCAAAATTTGTTCCTTATTTTTTTATTTTATTTAAAATAATGAATTCCTTCAGTTAAAGCATTTTTTTTACAAGTATTAAGGTTAATGAAAAGAGAGAGCTGCGTAGATAAAAATGAAGATCGATGTAATGATGTTACGAGAAACTCTGTCTAGTGACTTTTGGTAAGATCAATGCAATGAAACAGAACAAATGGATACTTTCAACAGGAAATTGAATTTTCATTTCAAATAAGTTTACAGGATAAACCGTGAAGTGAGTATATTGGCATTGCTGATTCTATATTTCATCTTATTAATAATTACAACAAATATTATATGTTGCTTATTAAATCGAGTAGTGTTAATCTTAAGAAATCATATTAATATTTACCTGATGAAGAAAAACGTTTCAATCATTATTATTCCACGAGCTGCGATTTCCAAAGGAAGTTCAGCCGTTATTTCGGGGACCGCAAGGTATTTATCTGTGAAATAAAGAAAGTCGTATTATTTAACTCGATGAATTTTTCGTGCGTAGTCTGAACCTGAGAAGTGTGGTCTCGTCTGCCAATACTCGACCACATTGTTTGTCAGCCTGTTTGAATTCAAATGGTCATTTTTGTTAATTTTCCTCTGTGCCCACTAAAAGAGCCACTGTAGGTATATATATATATATATATATATACAGGTATATAAGTTACTTGATTGTGCGGGTATCCTA
The DNA here is from genome assembly GCF_000671375.1 of Centruroides sculpturatus. Lineage (NCBI taxonomy): Eukaryota > Metazoa > Arthropoda > Arachnida > Scorpiones > Buthidae > Centruroides > Centruroides sculpturatus. The sequence continues at coordinate 14,549 of NW_019386876.1, read as the reverse complement.
TGTATATCTTTCATTACTATTAAAATCTAAATAATTTTTAAATAAACCTAATACAGCCCTAATAATCTGAGGACAAAAAATGGTAATTTTGAATAGAATTTCTCAAATAAGAACTACTTTGACAATTTTCACTGTTATTTGTAATCTTTAAACAGAATCTAAATGACCTATTACTATTAGTTCCGAAATTTTAATTAAATTACAGATCACGCTATGTGTGTGAAATCGAATTGTTGAACTTTTTTTCTAACAAATTCTGAAATCCTTCTCGAGTCACAAAACGATTTATATCAGAAAGGATTCGGCTCAGAAAACTGGGGATATTTTGATAAGCAGTTTTTTTAGTAGTTTCGTCGCTTTTCTGCAAGAGTTTTTTTATTTACATGGGTCCACAAGTGAAGAAAACCACTGAACCTAGAAAACTTTGCGTGGCCAACCCATTGATGAGATGCGAACCCTCGACCAACTGTAAGAGTTCAGTGGCTTTATACAGGATTTTTTCACAGAAGAGTTTACAGAAAGCCGAATTGACGTCGTTATTCTTTATGACATTATTGAATTGCTATATAGTTATTCTCGCTCTGAATTTAACTGATATTTTACAAAATGTCATTCGCATATTAAAAGTAAATCGAAATGATAACTAGCGTATGATAATTTACTCTAATAATATAAATTAGTATATTTCTGACATTATAAATATACAACTTCACAGTTATATTAATTTAATTTTATTTTATTTGTTGTTTTAACGAAAAAACGAGTGCAGGAAATGTTCAGCTGACACATAACTGCTAGACAGATAAATTATAATGCTTAAACTAAAGTAAAAGCTTTCAAGTAGCACTAAAATAATACAGAAACTGAGCTAGCAAGTCCTGTAAGAAGCACAATAACGTAACTGAAACAACTAAGGAAAACGGAGAATATACTTATAACTTAAATTTAACTTAATTAAGGTATAGTTATTTTAAATTAATTTATTACTAAACAAGAATAATGAAATGGACGACAATCAGACAGACTAGAGAAAACAAGGACAAAAGATATTCGAGCATGACTTAATTTCTAAAAAAAAAGCCTTTTTTTATTGTACATAAGAAAACTGTGAAAATGTAACAGTAGATAGACAAAACAGAAACCAATTACTAAACAGAAAGAGACATAACATTTAATTAATTAAGAACTAGCAGTACAAATAACCTTAACTGGAACTATACAATTCGAACGAAATAACCTATGTATTGTAGGAGACAAAAAGAGAGAAATCACAAGGATTTTGCTTTGGAATATGATTAAAAGTACGCGATGATACATTGTATGTGTCTAGTTGACTGCTGTGGTTTGCAAAGCCATATTGTTTTATAAGATTATTTTAAAAATATATAAAACTATAGCTTTACAAAACACTATTTGCAGTTGATACCTAAGTACAATTGTGCTTCGTTATTTCAAAGTTTCTCTTCTGCAGGAAGATACATTGTGGATTGAACACTTACTTTGTTCAGTACCTCATGACTGAATATTCACACTTAAATATCATATAATGAAAAACGTTTTTCGGTCGACTTCTTTGTCATGAAATAAACAGTTGTTCCGTTCTTGCTTTATGCTCATTTTTTATTTCTATGTGGAAAGACAGAAAGGAAAAAAACAAAAGGAAAAAAGTGAGTATAGAGAAAGAGACAGAGATTCAGCATAAGTGTTCAGTCCCGAGGAAATCACCCTATATTACACACTATTTCCTGTTACTCAAAATAATAATAATAAAAAGAGAAATCATAGATATTTTGAAAATTTAAGCCTATACAAACAATTAGCCCTTTTTTCCTATTCACGTCTTTTTAAATTCCAGTCCAGGAACCACAACAGCAGGCAAGTTGAAGTAAAACTTCTAAAATAAACAAATACTCTCAAAAAGTTCAAAATTAAAAATGATCTTGACGTCGATCCTTTTTTGTAGGCTACGACGTCTATAAACATAAAAAATAAAAATCTCCACTACAGCATCCATGTTATATAATCGTATTTAAGGTGAGAGTCCTCTGACTCATTGTTTGTATAGACTTAAGTTTTCAAAATAACTATAATAATCCTAGGCTACTGTGTTCAAATCATAGAATTTTCCAGGATTTCTACTGAATTTTCTTATAAAACTTACCTACACTGCCAACTTCCAATGTTAAACGAAGACAACTGTGTCCAAATACTATTAGGTTAATTAACAAATATTTCATCCCACAAAAGGCTGCAGTATCCACTTCATTATAGTTACAAAATAATTTTCGAGTAGATTGATGCAACGAAACGGATATTATACATTTTATTATTGTATCTAAATAATAAAATATTTAGAAATGTATTACAATTTAACAAAATCTAGTACTATATAAAAAATTAAATTAAATTAGAAAATATTATAAAAAAATTATGTATTGTGCGATCGTATTTAAATTACTTTTATTCAGCATTGTATAGAAAGGTTGTTAAGTCCAAATCTTAAAACATATGCATGACTTTGCCTGAAAATTTAGAAGAAATTTTTTTCTACATTTTGCATTTCTCTGTATTTCAATGTCGGTTAAATCGAAAAGTGTAAAAATATTAAGGCTCATTCTTTGACTGAATACACCCTGTAGTGTCCCCTATTGTGTAGGAATTGCTTAAGCAAAACGCCATAAGGATTTACATAGGGAATCCTCATTGTTTTGAGTCTAGGACTTTTTCAGACTCCAAGATGTACGGGAGTAAAATATTTTCCAAAATCGTGAATATTTTCTCGATACTTAATTAATGGAAACTTATGAAATTGGTTCGCTTCTGGCGACACAAAAAGTTTCTGATGACATTTAATATTGCTTTTTTCTAGGGATTTATGACTTCACATTACATGATAAATCTTTAACTGAAAATCTGATGCCGCCATTAAATACGTTAAGTTTCGAAACACCTATCAGATTGTATAGAACAAGGGTCACAAAACTTTTTTCACAGCTGGCCAGATAACTGAGAGAATGCCGAGCGCGGGCCGCATAACCATTTTGTTCAATACAGTATACTGAATACACAAAACATAAAGAAAACCAACGTATTTATTTGCCAATACACAAACTCCATTGCTACAGTAAGCTCGTAATCGCTTTTCTTAGAAACTTCATTGCAGATACACATAAAGCGCTCTGAGAACCGAAGTCGACGAAATATTTATTTCACTCATTTTTCTAAAAATTATAATACCGTCAGATGCAAAAATCAGATTGGACCACTTCTGAAATTTTTACTTACACTTATTTTAATTTTACTATATACTGTAGTTAATCTATCTACAATTACTGATATTTCCATATAAATAATTATATTTTAGCTCATTTGAGGCACAGTGCGGTGGCAAACCGGATGAACTGATCTTGCGGGCCGCATATGGCCCGCGGATCGTAGTTTGGTGACCCTGGTATAGAACATATATAAAAATGTAATATTAAATGAAATATTCCAACACTAATATAAATTTCTTCAATAGATTAATTAAGATTGATGTATGGTGTGAATGAAGTCTCTCAGCACTTCTAATAAGCTACAAATATGTTTAAAGTTTCATCTTGGTATAAGGAATTAGCTCACCCGTGGTCAGTGGATAAAACCATTGTAAACTGATAGTTAGTGGTAGGTTTTGCCCTAAAGAAAAAATTGGCTATATGTTTTCTTCACGTGTGTAACATCTAAATGGACGGCTCGCCATAAAACGTGTTTCTGTGAGGCACTGTCTTGGCAAACTATCCAAAAGTTGCTGTGTGACATCCCACCAAACTAAATTATGTAACAGGTTATAAATATTTGTTGCATGAAAAATTTTAAATAATTTATTTTTATTTATGTAATGTCACATGCTATTCTATTGTAAAAAGGATTGTTGATGGATTTATGCACTAATTGTATACAGATTAGTGCATAAATCCACTTTTTTAATACATTTTATCAATAGATTTTATCAATACGATTTTTAACATTACTAATAATGTTAAAAATCGTAACTACTAAAATCTATGGAAAATGTGAAATTATAATATTAAACATCTTTTTAAGACATTAATAAAAAGTATTTTTACCTTTTAGTCTATTTGAAGAAATGACATGTAATTGAATTAAACATTCGGTAACAGTTGAGATGATAACACATATGAATAGAAGAGCAAAGATTGTCCTATAAAAATTTATATTATATTAGGAATGCGATACATGTGGATATGTTTAATGTACTGTATAACCACTGTATTTAACACACTCTTGTGTACACACAAGCGTTACACATACAGATAATACTTTTACAGATAAAACAGATGGATAGAAATATTAAAAAGAACATGGCCGGCATTATTTACATTGAATAAATTTTGTGAATGGATTGCTGACGGTTAGAACGGCGAAAGAAAGGAATGAAGAAAGATTTTACCTTTGTAAAAAGTCGAATATATATATATCTATTATAGATGGACACTTTTTTATCTATAAAAAAGTGTCCATCTACAGATCTGAAGCTGGCATAATTGTTTTTATCATTCTCTGTAAATTGTTATATTTGTGCAAGAAAATCTAAAGTAAATCTTCATATTTAACTTGCTAGCACAAACATGCATATCACGCCCTACTTAACGCTCAAATTTGCTATAATCTACTTTATTAATCAACTTAATCAAATAAACATAACAAGCTCAATTTCTATCTATCTCTAATAATTACAACAGAAAAAAATGTATGTATATGTATATATATATAAAAGATAGGAAAAAAACTTAATGAATTTTGTGGATAGGCTAAAGTTAAGATGAGATAGAGGCATAGGCTTGTGAATACCAGCAATTGTTTATTGAAGATACTAGTGTAGAAAAACCAATGGTATATATACATATCGTGTTAGTATTTGCCTCAAATGTTATACAGCAGAGAGTATCTTTAAGGTAAAGGAAATCGCTGTTGTCAATATTATAGAACAGAAATTAATTTAGGAGTAAATATGATTAAATCTAAATTGACAAGCAAAGTACAACATTGTTTGTTTGATAATACCCGGTTTATAATGGATCATAAACGGTTCAATAATAAATTCAAATAAGTATAATGAATCTTTGGGCTATAATGTATAATATAAAAAACGCAAACTGGTGGAAAATGAACAATAAAGAAAAATTTTTTTTCCGACACAAATATACTTTTTTGTCAACAATACACCGAAATTTCAATGCCTCAATACAGTGAAACATTTTTTCTGACCAGATGCATCGTCATGAATTTTGTGAAATCTCAGCACTATGAATTTATCAAAAACACAATATACTATTTTAAGTATTCAATATTAGAAAAAGAATCAGATTTAGGTCTACTTGCGAGAGATACTTAATTTAATTGCACAAGTATTAAATTATATGGAATAAACTGTTTGCAATTTGTATGCACCATCATTCAATTTAAAAAAAGAAAAACGTGGTAGTGTCAGAAAGTTAGCATGCGCTAAAATTCAATGTAGACCGATTATAACGTTCATGATATCTTTATAGAAATAAATTTCAGCCATTCTGTATGATGGTGTACCTGACACTACGAGTGTATCTAATACAGTGTTCATTGAATATACATTTCGTTTCACGTACATTGTTTTCTTAAGCAACATAAAACAGAAAAATTGCAATCAATCACTATTTTTTACATTGATTAACTTACATGCATATTATCTGCGCAGTGGAATATTCTGTTTTTTTGTTTTTGTCTCTGCAATATAACACATCTGCGAGTTCCTCACCTAATACTGAAGAATATTCGATCAAAAATATTATGATTTAAATAATTGTATATTTTAAACTTCATCGCTAGGCAATAAAACGACAGAACACAATATACTTACACCAATCTAAAATGTTTTTCAAGTCGTTTTCATTGCAATTGTTTGGAATGCAGACATCATAACGAAATCCTTCTCTCGAATTTTGCAGAAATTTCAGCAAATTGGAGATTTTTAATGGTTTCTAAAATTATAATATTGAAGTCAATTAAAAATCCCTATAAAATTATATAAATTCTATATTCTGCATGTTGAGAATTGATGCAGAATACAAAATTTATTTAATTTTAATTACAAACATGTAAATAAAGTATGTGCAAAATCACAGTAAATATTTAACAAAAATATGAATATAAAATTATAAATAATTAATATACAAAATGAATACGGAAATGCTTACAGCAAAGTCTTCTATTAGTTGAATCAACGTATTGTTTTTTAGACTCATAATTGTGTGTAAGGATTTGAGATTCAAATTCAGAGATCTAGTTGTAATGGCACAGTATTTACCATAAATGATTTCAGATTCTTATACAAAATGAATACGGAAATGCTTACAGCAAAGTCTTCTATTAGTTGAATCAACGTATTGTTTTTTAGACTCATAATTATGTGTAAGGATTTGAGATTCAAATTCAGAGATCTAGTTGTAATGGCACAGTATTTACCATAAACGTTTTCAGATTCTTTTTTTGAAGGATTCATTACATTTTTTTCGTTTTTAATACTTAGGCATTTGTCATAATCCCCGTGAATCCATGCAATTGCAGATGTCATTCCAGCGGACGGTTTACCAATAGAGTCTAACACTGAAAATAGAAACAACTACAGATGTAACATGAAGTATGAAATATTAAGGATATAATTTAAATATTTACCAAAAAATACGTATTATTTTTATTGGATTAGATCTGAGTCTCCATGGTGACTCCTAGAAGTTTACATTTTTGGATTCAGTAACTTAAAACTTCGAGAAATGCAAAAAAATGAGAGTGTTGTTCTATATGTATGGATGTTAGTGTGTGGGGGAGACGGTTTTGTTTATCATTCTTAAATCTTTTTAATTCCTGTGATTTTTGTCAAAATTTCCCGAAACATTACAGAGAGGTTTATGTATTAACGGAATTGATGCTGTTATATTTTCGTTGCTATATGTAGAGAGGGTAGAAGGATAAAGGGAGTCACGTGTTAAATAAGCAGTAGGTTCAGACTTAATGTTAATTTTACTTCTTGTTGACATTTGCAATTTTTATAAAACCCATCCCTATTTTTAAAATTAAGCTTACTGCCATTTTATAATAATTAAAAATATAAAATGTTTTTAATAAAATACCGTGATATATGACGCCACAGACGCTGTTTTAAATATTGCCAGAAAAGTTAATCAACTGGTTTTCATTACCTGTGCCTCGATAACGTTATTTATATTTTCTGCAGACTTTCCTAATACTTTTCCACATAAAACTAAGTTAAAGTTTCCCACGGTTCGAAATGACTGCTATAAATATATTAATCAGAAAATATCTTAATTCATTTACATAAATTTTAATATAATGCTATATAAAAAATACTTTATTATTAGCCAGCAGTGGCAAATTGGATCGAAGTACTGAACACTTGTGATTAGTTGGTGACGGTTGTCTGCCTGAACAAGCGCTGGCTGCATAGAGTTCAGCTAACATTGCTTTTAGTTTTTATACAGGAGTTAGTATATATAAAAGTATAACATAAAATACATAAAAATATAATACCGTTTATAAAACCTAGAAGTTTTTTCTATTTTCTTACTTGGTCCTAAGTTTGTTTTCATCTAGTCTTTATGCAAGAGACTGGCTCCTATCCAAGTAGAAGCCAGTGTCCTGTAAAAAGAATTCCAAATTTCGAGAGCACTGATTTCACACGATATTAGTATTTATCGTCAAAAGACGGTTTTTATATTGAAACCTTTGCATATTCATTTTCTTTAATACGGTTGATACAATACTGCGTGTAATCTAACTAAGTGATATATTTATTTATTGTTGGTGTATTGAAAGAATACTTCATATTGTAATTAATCATACATTAAATTTGTGTCTGCTACATTTAATATATACTTATGTAGAATTTCCGTTGGAAATATCTAGCAACGAGTTGCGTAATTTTGCCGGCAAAAAAAGTTAAAATTGTGTGTGGCACCATCTGATATGAAATTTTACTGAATAACAAGCTTATGTTATTATTTATTTTAAATTGACAAAACGTTTCATTTTCAGATGAGTTTTATTTTTAAAAATATTGTAATAACGTGTAAAATCTTCCTTAAATCTAATTCCATTCGAGATAACCGTACCCTTACTAACATTCGTACATACAGTAAAAATCCGAATTTTTTTGTGTTTCTCGCCGTTTATGATCCCGAGTCTAAAAATATAAATTTCCTGGGAGAGTAATTTGTTTAACTAATTAAATAAAATTACATAAGTAAATACACTTACTCTTTAACGTCCAAGGTTTCAAATGCATAAAATCTCTCATAAAAACCATTCCACTTTTAATGCAAGATGAGGTCAAATTCGTTTCATCCATCATTCTCGTTGCGTATGGAAGAAGGAACATAACAGAAGATTTCACAAATTCCTTTAACTTCCTGTCAGCTTTCTCAATCATCTGGACCAATTTTCTCAAGTCATTAGCAGTAATACTATCTTTCCTCTTCTGTATTGCCTGTTCAGAGTTCTGTAGGAAACACGAGATTACAAAGAAGAGCAAGAAAAGTAAAATCCAATCTACTTTCATCTTATGATTGTTGAGAATGTAGATGTGCAACTAGATGAAAGCTTCCTTCTAGATTTTATGAAATCAAATTTTAAAATATATTTTCCTGTTGTTTACATCATTGATTCGCTGGAACGATTTCAATTGTTATCTTACTTCATAGAGTCGAATAATTATAGATTTTATTTTATTCGCATACAGTAAATTTATTGTCATTCATTATGTTGATTTATAATCTAAAACATAATTAACTTACGTTTATTGAATGAATTAAAATCAAATCAGCAATTAAATAATTGTAATATTGCAATTTGTAATATTTCAAGCAATAAAAATGTTCATTTTTCTAATGATTTCAATAGCGGATTAATTAATTAAAAATATCTTTTTTACATGTTAGCTTCTTAGTTTATTACAATTAATTGAGACAAGGAAAAATGTTATGTTACACAGCATCCTGTCAGTGTAAAACAAATAATATGCATCGATTCAGAAATACGTGCATATAAACTACAAAAGAATCATTTTCAGTCTTCAGTAACAGTGTGATTTTCTTTAACAGTATATGAGATACATTTATTGTATATATCTTAGTATTTCTTAAAATTTTCAAACTAATTAATTATATAATTTCAAGGGAAAACTTATCCGTAATAAATACTAAAGTATCAAAAATTTATTAATAAATTATAGAAACAAATGTAAACAGTTACTAGTTTATTACTGAGTAATTATTAAAACGAAAAAGTTTTTTGTTTAAAATGTGGCAGTCTTGATTAAAAATTTATTTATTTTGTAATTTGGTTTTGACTTCAATTTGATTAACCACTGTTCGTTCCTTCTCTTGACAGAAACAACCGTCACAAGCACGGCAGTATTAATATCTATTTAGACCCTAAACTAACAAAATATTGAAACTCTTTCTTCAATTTTTTAAATTGTATAAAAGGGCACATATATCTATTTACTCAGGTTATTAATACATACCAATGTTTTCATTAAATCATTTAACTTCAAAACATGTACGATATAAATTAAACAAATTACAGTAGAACCTCGAAAACTCGACTCTCGATAACCCGGCACTCCGGATAACTCGGACACACCTTGGCAGGGCAAAAAAAATCTTTAGTTAATTAATTTTCATTATAGACAGTTTTATAAAAGTATAAAAGCTCTCAAAAAGTATTTTTCTGAGGTCTGTCTTATCAGGTAAATTACTGTACACAGTGTATTCATTAATTTTCATTTTCATGTAGTAAAGGCTCTATGCCTTCATAAAGNGTACATTGTTTTCTGAAGCAACATAAAACAGAAAAATTGCAATCAATCACTATATTTTACATTGATTAACTTACATGCATATTATCTGCGCAGTGGAATATTCTGTTTTTTTGTTTTTGTCTCTGCAATATAATACATCTGCGAGTTCTTCCCCTAATGCTGAAGAATATTCGATTCAAAAATAATATGATTTTAAATAATTATATATAATAGTTTAAAATTCATCGCTAGACAATCAAACGACAGAATACAATACACTTACACCAATCTAAAATGTTTTTCAAGTCGTTTTCATTGCAATTGTTTGGAATGCAGATATCATAACGAAACCCTTCTCTCGAATTTAGCAGAAATTTTAGCAATTTGGAGATTTGTAATGGTTTCTGGAATTATAATATTGAAGTCAATTAGAAATCCCTATAAAATTAAATAAATTCCATATTCTGCAAGTTGATGATCAATGTATATTTATGAAATAACTAAATATGGAAGTAAGAACAATTACAAACATGTGAATAAAGTATGTAAGAAATCACATTAACGGTCGTTAAGGGGTTAAATATTTAAGAAAAATATGAATATAAAATTATAAATAATTAATATACAAAATCAATACGGAAATACTTACAGCAAAGTCTTCTAGTAGTTGAATTAATGTATTGTTTTTTAGACTCATAATTGTGTGTAAGGATTTGAGATTCAAACTCAAAGATCTAGTTGTAATGGCACAGTATTTACCATAAANCTAAACAAGAATAATGAAAAGAACGACAATCAGACAGACTAGAGGGAACAAGGACAAAAGACTTACGAACAAGATGCAATTTCTAAAACAAAATTTTTTTATTATAGGCCTACATAAGAAAACTGTGAAAGTGTATGGAAGATAGACAAAACAGAAACCAATTACTACACAGAAAGAGACATAATACTTAAGAACTAGCTGTGCAAATAACCTTAACTGGAACTATACAATTCGAACGAAATAACATATGTGTTTTATGAGACAAGGGGAGAGAAATCACAAGGACTTTGCTGTGGAATATGAGCAAAAGTAAATGACGATACATTGTACAGTACGTGTCTAGATGACTGCTGTGGTTTGCAAAGCCATATTGTTTTATAAAATAATTTTAAAAATATATAAAACTATAGCTTTACAAAACACTATTTGCAGTTGTTACCTAAGTACAATTGTGCTCTGTGATTTTAAAGATTTTCTTCTGCAGGAAGATACACTATGGACTGAACAATTACTTTGCTCAGTACCTCACGACTGAATATTCACACTTGAATATCATATAATGAAAGATATATTTCGGTTGACTTCTTTGTCATGAAATAAAGAGTCGTTCCGTACATGCTTTATGCTCATTTTTTAATTTTATATGGAGAGAGAAAAAGGAAATATCAAAAGAAAAGTAAGAGAGAGATTCAGCATAAGTGTTCAGTCCCGAAGAAATCACCCTGTATTACAGACTATTTCGTGTTACTCAAAATAAAAAAAAACAAATCGTAGATACTTTGAAAATTTAAGACTATACAAACAATTAGTCCATTATCCTGTTTACGTCCTTTTAAATTCCAAACCAGGAACCACAACAGCTGGCGACTTGAAGTAAAACTTCTAAAAGAGACAAATACTATCAAAAAGTTCAAAATTAAAAATGATCTTGACGTCGACCCTTTTTTGTAAATTACGACGTCTACAAACATAAAAAAATAAAAATTTCCACTACAGCATCCATGTTATATAATCGCATTTAAACTGAGAGTCCTCTGGCTCATTGTTTGTATAGTGAAGTTTTCAAAATAACTATAATAATCCTGGGCTAATGTGTACAATTCATAGAATTTTCTAGGATTTCTACTGAATTTTCTTATAAAACTTACCTACACTGCCAACTTCTAATATTATATGAAGACAACTGTGTCCAAATACTATTAGGTTAATTAACAAATATTTCATCCCACAAAATGTTGCAGTCTCCACTTCATTACAGTTACAAAGTAATTTTCGAGCAGATTGATGCAACGAAACAGATATTATACATTTTATTATTGTATCTAAATAATAAAATATTTACAAATGTATTACAGTATAACAAAATCTAGAACTATATAAATAATTAAATTAAATAAGAAAATGTTAAAAAGTTATGTATTGCGCGATCGTGTTTAAAGTACTCATACTCAACATTGTGTAAAAAGGTTGTTAAGTCCAAATCTTAAAACATATGCATGTGTTTGTCTGAAAACTTAGAAGAAATTTTTTTCCTGCATTTTTTGCATTTCTCTGCGTTTCAATGTCAGTTAAATCGAAAAGTGTTAAAATATTAAGGCTCATTTTTGACTGAATACATATTGTACTTTTCCCCTGATATATAAGAATTACTTAAGGAAAACGTCATAAGGATTTACATAGGGAATCCTTATTGTGTTAAGTCTAGGACTTTTTCAGACTCCAACATGTACGTAAGTAAAATATTTTCCAAAATCGTAAATATTTTCTCGATACTTAAGGAATGGAAACTTATGAAATTGGCTCGCTTCTGGCAACACAGAAATTTTCTGATGACAGGATTTAATATTGTTTTTTTNTAGAAGAAATTTTTTTCCTGCATTTTTTGCATTTCTCTGCGTTTCAATGTCAGTTAAATCGAAAAGTGTTAAAATATTAAGGCTCATTTTTGACTGAATACATATTGTACTTTTCCCCTGATATATAAGAATTACTTAAGGAAAACGTCATAAGGATTTAGATAGGGAATCCTCATTGTCTTAAGTCTATAACTTTTTCAGACTCCAAGATGTACGGAAGTAAAATATTTTCCAAAATCGTGAATATTTTCTCGATACTTAAGGAATGGAAACTTATGAAATTGGCTCGCCTTTGGCAACATAGAAATTTTCTGATGACAGAATTTAATATTGTTTTTTCTAGGGATTCATGACTTTACCTTATACAATAAATCTTTAACAGAAAACGTGGTAATGCAATTTTATTTAATACGTTAAATTTCGAAACACCTATCAGATTGTATAGAACAAGGTCCACCAAACTTTTTTCACAGTCGGCCAGATAACTGAGAGAATAACGAGCGCGGGCCGCATAAGGCCCGCGGACCGTAGTTTGGTGAGCCCTGGTATAGAACATGTAAAAATGTAATATTAAATGAAATCTTTCAACACGAACATAAATTTCTTCAATAGATTAATTAAGATTGATATATGGTGTGGATGAAGTCTCTCAGTACTACTTATAAGTGACAAATATTTTTAACGTTTCATCTTGGTATAAGGAATTAGCTAACCCGTGGTCAGTGGATAAAACCACTGAAAACTGATAGTGGTAGGTTTTATCTAAAGAACAAACTGGCCATCTGTTTTCTTCACGTGTGTAACACCTAATTGGACGGCTCCCCATAAAACGTATTTCTGTGAGGCACTGTCTTGGCAAACTATCCGAAAGTTGCTGTGTGACATCCCATCAAACCAAATTATGTAACAGGTTATAAATATNTCTGTTTGTTACATGTCTAATTTTTGCAATTAAACCTTCTTATATCTGCAATAGTATCTAAATAATATGAATTTTACCGTAGTAGACCTGAATGTCTATAGAATTTGAACGAATAATGGCATAATCGTTAAAGAAGCGTTCATTAGAAATAGCCTCTTAAAGAACAATTTTTATCGATTTTACTGTCCCGGTTCTTATATATAACAGATGAAAACTGTGGTGACCGGTGCAAAAAATGACTCCAAGTCTCCATGATGATTCCCGGAAGTTTTTACGTTTTTGGACTCGGTAACTTAAAACTTCGAGAAATGCAAAAAACGAGGGTGTTTTCTGTATATATGGATATTAGTGCATGGGGACACGATTTTGTTTAGCCTCTTTCAATCTTTTTAATTCCTGTCTTTTTGTCAAATTGGAAACATTTCAGAGAGGTTTATGTATTAACGGAATTGATGCTGTTACATTTTCGTTGCTACATGTAGAGAGGGTAGGGAGATTAAGGGAATCACGTGTTATATATGCAGTAGGAACAGACTTAATGCAAATTTTCTTCTTTCTTAATACTTTTTCACATAAAACTAAGTTAAACTTTCCCACTGTTTGAAAAATGACTGCATTAAATATATTAATCAGAAAATATCTTAATTCATTTACATAAATTTTAATATAATGCTATATAAAAAAATACTTTATTATTAACCAGCAGCGGTAAATTGGATTGAAGTACTGAACACNAAAAGATAGGATAAAACTTAATTAATTTTGTGGATACGCTACATTTAAGATGAGATAAAGGTATACGGTTGTGAATACCAGCAATTGTTTATTGAAGGTACTATAGTGTAGAAAAAGCACATGTCTAAATACATATCGTGTTAGTATTTGCTCAAATGTTATATAGCAAAAAGTACCTATAAGGTAGAGGAAATCGCTGTTGTCGATATTATAGAACAGGATTTATTTTCCAGGAGCAAATGTGATTTAAATCTAAATTGACAAGCAGAGTAGAAGATCGTTTGTTTGATAATACTCAGTTTATAATGGATCATGAACGGTCCAATAATAAATTCAAATAAGTATCTTGAATCCATGGTCTATAATGTATAATATAAAAAACGTAGATTGGTGGAAGAAGAGCAATGTAGCAAGGAA
>NW_019386875.1:4665-18457 GCF_000671375.1 Centruroides sculpturatus | reverse complement strand
AAAAAAAATATAGTTATATATATAGAAAACGGGTGGCATTTACATGTGGAAAAACATTTGCTTTCTCCCATAACCCCTAAGCGGTTAACTGGTGGTTGGAGGGGAGCACTACTCTACCAGAAGTGCACGCTTCGTTAGAGTTTTCGCTTGGTTGAAGAAAGTGCCCATATTGGGGAAACCCATAGGGATTGGATGGATCTGACCGTGTGCTTTCTTTGTGTCGGACGTTTACGTAATCCCGGCCTAGATCGCCTAGTAGGCACCTGATAAAAGTAAGCCAGGGGAATGTAATTTAGAGGAGGCGAAACTAAACTATTCTTCCTGAATTTTTTTTTTCTTCTTTTCTTCTTGCAGATTCGAGTAATCCTGGAGATTTCGGTTACGGAACACAGCCTGGCTTCTACGACTTTTTCCCCGGCCAGCCACCACCCGACGGAATCCCCTACCACGGATCATTACCGTTGTCCACAGGCCAGAACTCTCAACCTCCGGTATCTATGGAGCAACCAATCGTCTCCGCAGTAGGCCCCGGTAAGTAGTCCTCATCATTCTTATTAATGACAAAAATAAGAATTTTTCCAGCCATTTCTTCTACGAATTGACTTCTACTTTTTCTAAGAATTTCAAAATGTATATATTTAATTTACTCTCTACTTCTTTGACATAAACAAGGATTTTGGCTAGTGTAATGTATGGTTTTACGCGCTGACGTGTTAACGCCCAAGCGAACTCTTCCCATTTTCGAGTCTCTGCTGTGGTTTATTAGAAAATTTGTTTATATAGCAGCTTCAAATCAGTTTTTTTTTTGAATTAGTAATTATTTTTTCTCGAAAAAAATCTATCTACACACCTATATAAATAGATTTTTTTTTTATCCTTTGATTATTCTATACCGTACAAGATTTTTCAATTTTGTAAATTTATGAAAAGAACAATGTATTTATTTTCTTTCCAATACAATTTCCAATCTTAAAATTTTGATAAAATGTTTTCGGAAAAATAAAGCAGATTTTCCGTTTATTTGTTTCTGTGGCAATTCAACAGATAACGTAATCTAGAACTGCATCCAATACAAACAGGCAGGATTCCATTTCCCATTCGCAGATTGTAATCTAATTTCTACTCAATCACGTTTCTGTCGTTCCTGTTGATCCGCTCCCTCCCTCTAATGACGTCAGTGACGTTGCTAACTTCCGGTCTGACCGGAAATGTACACCTGATGCATCCACGTCACCGGAAGTCGAACGCGACGATGGTAGAAAAAAAGAAAAAATACCCAAAACGAATTTCTCAAATGGATACAACGCGTTAAATCGGCGCAATATTATTAAAATTTTACTGGTTTTCGATAATTCATTATTAGGGTTTTCGAACGTATGCCTTAACACTGTGGACAAATGTCAACAGTATGGGAATGACCATGTAGCTTGCCACACACTGGTAATGGTTGATTAAAAGACAATTACTCTATTACAAATATGATATGGCTGCTGTATAACTGATCCTTCGTGTATATATTATTGCTTATTGCTCTGGTAATACTGTCATTTTTAATCTATAAATTATAATATGTAGCTATCATCTGTTATCGAAAATATACGCTAAAAAACAATAAAAAAAATTTGCATAAAAGTAATTATTTCACGCGAGAACCTCCTATCTACAGCTTTCTTTTTTAAAAAATTATAGTGTTTTAATTGTTATTGATTACAGATACTCAAATACATATGTAGCTAAAAGATAATATCTATAATTAATAGTACTGTCTAGATACTATATTAAATATTAATTATAGTTATATAGTTACTATATGCGTGCTACTTAGGTTATACGACCTACAACCTATAGTTATACTAGTAGCACTTAGTGTTATGTAGGTAAGTATAAGTATTACCTACTTACGCACTTCCTAAATATAAAGTATGGTAAGTCTTCGGGTAGAATAGATAACAAAGCGAACAGACACACAGACGTATTGAGTAGACTATAAAGAAAAACTATACAAATGCAAATCTCATTTCTAAAAATAATCAAATGGTGTTCGGGACAAGTCGAAACGTATGTAAAATTCTTGCCTTTAAAATCGATTTTCTCCCCTCTTAGACGAAAACAACACTTTCCCTATTATATTAAAGTATTTTTCAAATAATAAAAATGAAAAAAAAATATCAGAAGAAATTCAAATTTACTGCTAAAATCGAATTGACTAATCAACTAGAACAACAAGCGATGTTAACAGGTGCATCGATCATCTATCGATCGATATTTGATGTTGGATGGTCGATTAAAGTACAATTGTTTTATCTAAATGAAATTATTTTGAATGTTTCAACGGAAATGAATAATAAATCGGTTCGGAAATAGGAAATTAAAATGATGTTTATTAAGCATTTTATTCTAACAATTTATTATATAATGCTATATGATGGAAATCTACAAAACATCTTTCCTCAATTGCAGAATATCCGCTATTGGCCAATACAGTCGTGGCGCATACCTGGTATTATTCGGGTATTCTACCCCGAATCGTGCTCTACTCAAACAGAACCTATCCTGAAAGAGGGATTTCCAATGATAAAAGTATGATGCTATTCCGTTGTAGGATTTAAACTTATTGTAGTCTATAGGAAATTGTTTATAAACGTAAATGGGAACCCGAATCGTCGTCATACCCCCTTTTGAAAATTTTAAATTTTAATTTCTAAATTATACAGAGCACTTATATATATTAGGAAGTCCCTAATGATGGACGAATTGAATTTTAAGTCGACAGAACTTATTGTGAACCGTTAATGAATGTAATAATTTTGGGAATTTAAAGGAGTCAAAATGTTCTCGTGAACGTAGAAAACTTCTACATTACGACAAGTAAAATTTGAACTTGAAAAGAATGGCTATTCGTTAATTTCTAGTTTATTAGCCAATCGGTGTTAAGAAAATCATATTTCAACCAATCAACGTTTAGTTGTATGAAATTTTATCTTATTTAGTTTGCAGAGGACCGTCAATGTTCACAAATACATTTGATTTTTCTTTATTCTACCTCTTTCCAAGATTGTTATCTTCAATAAGGTTCACTTTAAAGTAATTATAAATTTATAATAATTGCGAATATGCTTAAAACCAGACTTTATAACGAAATATTTAATATTTCAGGTCCTGTGAATCTCGGGGCCGATGCTCCGTACCTGTCGACTCACGGAGATATCCTGTCTCAAAGGTCAAGTCCGGACAGTATCCTGAGTCTACCTTCGGTCACCGATGCTTACGGAACACCCCGTTCTACATCGGAATCGAGTTTCCCCAATTCCTTGTCTCATCCACCGATCAGCGAGACGCCCGTCTGGTGACGTGAACGAGGTGTCGATCTCGCCCGTGAAGATACCACTGTGATACACGAGTGAACCGAGTGGCTTCAGCCACCTTTCGACCTCACTACTTTTATTCCTCTTCTATCCCACCCACGCCTTCACCTTACATCGGTGCGTCGTTGGGCCCGGACTGTAAGTGGCCGAGACACGGCGTTATACTGTTGCCACTCTGTGTGTGTGTGCGTGTGCATGTGCGTGCGTGACTCGAGAGGAAACGGACTCCTTATAGAAGAAAGAGGAGCGCTAAAGTAGCTCCTTCCTTGTGTTTTACTGGTATTCTTCCTCCCGCCGCCGCACCCTCCCCGTCCTCGGCCAGAAGTGCGCCTACTGGTGGTGTCGGATTGCGCATGCTCCGTGACCTATCCCGTGTATATGATTTTGATGGTTGCAGGCGACACTTATCGAAATGTACAACTACCAAATAAAGGAGATAGAAGCCCCAGTGCTTTGTCTTCCTTGTGCTTTTTTTTCGGGTTTCCTTCCTTTTTGGAAGCCTCAGATTCGGAGATTTATCTATCCTTTCCTCTCTTTTCTTCGCGTTTATTCACTTTCTACTTTCGTGGATATTTCGGATAATTTTTCCTCCGTTTACTTTTATATGCGGTTTTTAAAATTTCTACCATACTTATACTTACGTAATACAAAATGGCGATCTTGTATCTTACATAATTTTAGTTTTTATTAAATTTATTTACACACCAATTCATTACTTTTAATACTGAGATACTGGCATTATTTCAAGTTTTTCGAGTATTTTTAAAAGACATTTTGACTTAGTCTTAATTTACTTGTAATTACTAAATCTACATCATCCCATTATGATTTTCGATATAACTGTCGTATAAATCCCTTAAATACGAAATTTAAGTTTCTGTGTTTAATGCCTACTAAATAGGATCAGATTTAAACAGAAAGCAACAACTCGGGGCCCCATGTAACGTGGCTACAGTTTAGGGCCTCACGTTTTTAACTTTATTGTTATTTGATGATAAGGGAAAGGATCTCTTACACATTATAGCTTCGAGCCACTTAAGTCTAAATCTGGCCCTATTACTGAATCTTGTAAACATATTTATGATGTTCTCTCCTAGTTTATTAGCAATGCTTTCAGAATAACCTTACGAAAACCAATATATTATAAAATAAAAATTAAACAAATTATAAATGTTTTCTCTATTATTAGGATTTTTATTTATACATTATTAATCTATCTGAACTTTAAAATAATTAAATTTTATAATTAAAACAATTATTAGTCTATAATTAATCGTTTTGTATTAAATTTACATTAAATAAAAATGATTTTTTAAAATTTTTGATAGCTCTTTATAGAGTAATAAACAGTTTCTAGTGGACGAAAACTTTAATTTTGTGTCTATTTTTGATAAATATTTCTACAAACTTTCGAATAAAATAATAAAATTGTATATATTACACATTTAATCAAGCTTTAAATAAAGATTTAAGATGGTTAGAATAAAGTAACTAGTAAGAGAAATAGTTTTATAGCCATATACTTTAGATAGAGCCTATATATTTAAGTAATAGACTCTATAGACTATTGTTTCCTGCAAATTTAAAGTAGAATGAGAGATTTGCATTGCTAATACTACTTCAAAATAAACTGTATGTATATAAATCAGGTCAATTCTGAAATGAAATAAGTTTTAAACAAACCTTAAGAACTTCTAAGAATACAGGCCCTTTTATAGAGGAGATAGACACGAATCTATAGTGTCAAAACGAAATAATACCACTTAAAAGAATTTAAAATGTTAAATTTAAACATAGACTTTATATTTAGATAAAAAATTATGACTTTTCAACTATAGTGTTACGATCTTATTCCTGTTGTATAGAATGACTATGCCAATTCTTCTTTATATAGAATTAGTATATTGTCTCTACATTCTTCCTTCTTTATATATAACTAATATATTGTTACAATTATCTTCCCTGTTCTGTGTACAGTACGACTGATATATTGTTACAACTGTTTTCCTCTTACATAACTAGTAAGTCACACTACTGCTTTCGTCTACCTCTTTTTTATACAACTAGTATACTGTTACGACCTTCCCTCTTTATATACAACTAATACATTGTTACAATCTTTTTCCTCTTCTACATGCGCTATTACGACCTTTCTCCTTTATATACAACTAGCTCACTGTTACGATTATCTTCCTCATCTATATAGGCTACAACTAGCTCATTGTTACGATCATCCACCTTTACATAGAACTAGCGCATTGTTACGAATCATCCTCCTTTAGATAGAACTAGTGCATTGTTAAGATCANTATTATTCATAAACAATTGTTGTATTGGCAACACTGATCCGTATAAAAATTCAAGTCACGTGACAAACGAATTAAGACGAAATGGAGATAGATGATTGCATTTTTTTTTGTTTGTTGAGAATGGTTGGAAAGAAAGGCCGTGGTAACAAGTCAATCGAACTACATCTGCTAGAAATCGTGCAGCCGCATTGATTATTTTCTATTAATAAATAATGAATATAGTTCATAACGTCTACATTTTGAAGGATGGCTTGTCGCGAAACTCCGCGATACAGACCGCTAGTTAAATTATATATATTGAAGCCTATCAGATTTTCTAGACTCGTGACTGTCATATTACTTGTCCCAGTTATTAACTGTATAAATAAAATCAACAAAGTGCTTTAAATCAAGATTAAAGAGCTGTTAATTTTACTGTTTTCCTGTTCAGAATGCCAAAAGAAACTTGGATTTTTATGTCCTTTTCCATTACTTGGAGGATTGAATCTACTAAACCATTGGTTCAAACATGTATAAGTTTTCTTATGATGTTCTTTCAAAGTCGGGAGAAGAGGAAAAGAAGGATATAGATTGATAGTATATGTTGAAACCTATCAGATTTGACTGTCATATTACTTGTCCCATTTATTAAAAGGTTAAATAAAATCAGCAAAGCGCGATAAATCAAGATTAAAGAGCTATTAATTTCACTGTTTTTCTATTCAAAATGATAAAAGGAGCTATCGTTTTTATGTCTTTTTCGACAGTTTAGCACGTTTGAAGCCACGAAGCCATTGCCGAGTTTTTCCAGAAAAATGGGAAAGTTTTCGTTCTTTTTTTTTTAAAGTTGGGTAGAAAGGAAAAGAGGACGAAAAGAAGAGCCCATAGCAGCTACTCGTAAAACTGGACTTCATTAAGAAGTTGGATTCCTATATAAAACCGGCCTTCCAATTTCCAAGACGGTAGTAGCGGCATCACGCGAGTCGCGTATTAACGTGGCAGTTCAGCTTAACCATCGTCAACTCCGTTTGGTTAACTTCACATAAAACCCAGCAACGATCTTTTCCAAGACGCGACAGCTCCCGTGGGAATGCATCGGAAGTCAACGCTGCCATTTTACGATGCACTTCCTGAGAGCGTAGCGACACCCGACCAGCCAGATTAAGACATATCGACAGCTGTCCAATCTGCGACTAGATGCGAATTGCTCTTGGCTTTGTACCACCTGGGTCAACTCGTAAGGGGCTCCTCGGGGAACCCAACAACACTTTTCGCGCTCCACACTCTTCTGATTCGAATTGAGGGTAGATGGTAGCAAAGTCGATAGCGTTAAGAGCGGGGGGAAGGAAGAAGAAAAAAAATCCTCCGTTGGGTTTAATGGGCAAGATATTTGCAGGTTTTATGACGTTCTTTGGAAAAGTTGGTAAACGATGATGGCGTTTGTTTTCTCCTTTATAAGTCGGATGCCTTTCTGCCTTGAAAACTTTTTCCCTTAAAACCTTTAACTCGGTTTTATCAGGCGTTGGTTGCACAATCGGTTGGCTCCGAATCCCGTGTGACACGCCTCAAACACTTCGATATTCCTGAATAAGAACTCTTTTATAGGTGTGAATAAATTTTCTTTTTTTTTTTAACAATGAAGAGTTCAAAAATAAACTTTCCTCCATAGACACAAAAGCCAAGATACGTAACTGATTCTTTGTTTTCTTCCTCTTTCTTATGCATAATACCAAGTCCATAAGCCGCTGAATTAGTTGCATACTCAAATAATTATTCAGCAATTGCAACAATATTCGAATATTTCTGTCTTATGACATAATTATTCATACAGTTTTCCTATACATTTTCAACGTGAAGTGGTAAGTTTCGTAAGTAGTAACTAGATTCGGGCCTCAAACATTATTTGAACTACTCTTAACTTTCAATATAACTCAATAAAATTATTTATTTAGTTAGGTCATTTGTACCTTAATGATAAGTTATTAATCATATAATAAATCATATTAGAAACGTTAATACAATTGTTAAGTATTGGATTGCTGCTGATTGCTTGTGTTCAATGTGAAGCACCCTTCGATTGCAATCGAAAACTCGCAAAATATTTGACATTTTGCATGGTTTAGTAAATTTCCTACAATGAATATAATTAAATTTTGTATTTTTAAACCAATAAAAAAGCCAGAAACACTCGAAACATAAATAAACGTCAAGCAATAAAAGTTATTTTATTTATTCTATTTAATTGAAGTTTAATTGGAGATGATTTTCGTTCTGGCAAATTATAAAATTTAGATAAAGAAAAGTGTTTATTATTTTTTTTTAAATCTTCGAATAATTGCTTTACTATGAAATTTAAAACTTTTTTTAAAAGACAGATCAACGATTTAATATGACAAATAATGCTTTATCATACAAACTATACATCATTTTTATAGTCAATCCCACGCTTTCCTCTATCCAGTTTACGTTTTGTAGACCCGTCTCGGATAATGTTTACGTTAATAAAAAANCCTTTCTCCTTTATATACAACTAGCTCACTGTTACGATTATCTTCCTCATCTATATAGGCTACAACTAGCTCATTGTTACGATCATCCACCTTTACATAGAACTAGCGCATTGTTACGAATCATCCTCCTTTAGATAGAACTAGTGCATTGTTAAGATCATCTTCCTCATCTATATACATCTAGCTCATTGTTACGATCATCCACCTTTACATAGAACTAGCGCATTGTTACGAATCATCCTCCTTTAGATAGAACTAGCGCATTGTTACGATAATCTTCCTCATCTACATACAACTAGCCCATTGTTACGAATCATCCTCCTTTAGACAGAACTAGCGCATTGTTACGATCATCTTCCTCCTTTATGTATAACTAATTAAACCTTGCCAATGTTATTATATGACTTTTTATAAGTAGTGTGAACGGTACACGATACGAAAATTATTTTCAAATCGGTGTCACTTCGATAGTATTAGTTACATACAATTTTTATTGTTCGGGTATCAAAACCCGACATGATTTCACCACACCTACCGATCACGCATCTTCGTGTTGCTTCTACCTCAACGTTACGTTCAAAATACTGTCGTTTAAAATAATAATAAAACTGATATGGCTCATACATAATTTCTTGCACGTACCAACTCTTTTTATCTCTTGTCCACTTTTAACGTTTATCAATAACTCTCGATTAATGATGTATATCTACGATAATTAAGGCTCGAGAAAGGGGTAAATGACATTTTCCACTCTGTAAACGTCTTTTGTAAGATTTGAAATAGGCCTACTTTTTTTAGAAGCCAAATTTATCCTTAAGTAAGTCCTATTTTTCCGTATAATCCAATGGTTTTAACCTCAATTTTCTATTGTTACGCTTAGAAGACATGCGTTAGAAACGTAGAGATGGTTACGGTATTAGATGTATTAAATATTAAAGAATTTTTAAAAAATACATCCCTATATTTTGGCTTTGTGAATCACCCATAAGACACTAGGCCATTTCTCAATCAAATATCAAACAGATCATGGAAATGTAACTTTGTATGTTTCATCACTTCCTTCTGATTTCCTTATCTGTAAGCTGGTCACTTGTGATACATAATATGAGCGACAGGCGGAACAGATTTCTATTATCCTGGCAAAGATGTTGCTCTTTCTCCTCTTGCTCTTTCACTAACTTTCGCCTTGCTTATGTGATTCGATTCATTCTCGAACATTTCTTTCCATTGTTTACTGCTGATAATATTATCTTTTAAAGCTTTCATAACTATTTTACACTATAACGACGAAGTTTCGCGGCATATTTAATAAGAAAAACGATAAATAAGAGTTTAAAAATCTACATTTTTAGCCGTACTTTACTTGGAATCTTCTTCAGATCCAATTTTCGCGAAGAAATTTCCGTATGTTCCGGCCGATTTTTGTGAAATTATAACATATACCGGATCGCAAACGGTAGTTTAGTGGCAATACAGTTCCCCCCTTTTGTCTATTTTCATCAAAACAACTTTAATAACACAATAAAATGTTTACCGCATAAACTTTATAGAAACCCAAATTGGAATGTTTAAAGACATCTCAGCGAGAAGATAAAATAAAATAAAATAATAAATAAATAAAAAAAAAACACAGCGAGACCCAACCAGTGGTTGTAGCACACGACAAAGTAACAGGTTTACATTGATCTGGTTGCAAGCACGCTACCTAACATAATTACAGCACGCCCGAAGGCCTAGCATCACGCAAAAGCACGTGTCCCTAGCGTGCGTGACCGCATTGAACGGGACCACTGGGTGCACGCGGTGCGGCCGGAAGTTCTCGCGGGACTTCGCGATACCACCCTAGTAGGCCCGACGAGGTCGGGGGAGAGCAATAAAGTGGACGTTAGTGCTAATACGCGGTGCGTGCAAAGATCATAAACTTTGAATAATGTGGGTGACCGCCTGTTTTGTTTCGTAACAGCAAATCTGTTGGGAGCTATCAATACTCGAATTTATTGTACTACATCTAGAGATAGTTTGGCTATAGAAATGGTTCCCCTTCTAGTAAATTACACGGAGAAAAATAAAAAACACACGAAGAATGGCGCTCTCGAACTCTTATCGAACCGTTCGAAAATGCCCAACAGATAAAAAAAAAAAAAAAACGAGAATAAACTGGGTTCTTGCATTGTCATTCCATGGTTTCTGGCAGTTATATAATATACAGAAAACCCGCGGGTTTATATGTCCGTCCTGAAGTGGAAAAAAAAAGTGTGGTGGCGCTGGCAGACTTTTACTTCCCCTAGCGGGCATTTCATCAACTAGCCGTCAACTCGGTGGGACATCGAGGACCGGGGGATGACAGGCATCCCACAAACTGCAGTCTCGACGGGTGGTGGCAGCTTGGTCTCCCGCTGTTTTTCCCCTTTAACAAATCGTCAGGTGGAAGCGTAACTATTTTTTATATACATACATATATATATATATTTTTGTACAGGGGTTGGCGCTATTTAACGTGCAATTTCGGTTCTTATTGAGTAATAGCGTTTTGACATGGCCGCTTACCGGATTACATTCAATTACATGCATCTGACAAATTCACATATGTTAAAAATTAGGCCATTTAGGATTTGAATAAATCCATTATAACCGCATACGATAATGCCCCATTGCAATATTATTACTGTATTACAGAGAATTGGCATTAAAGGACTATTTTTAATTCGTTCATTTAACATCGACTTTAAGGCAAATTAGTTGAAGGGGATGGAAAAAAGCAATCGGCGGGGGAGTTGGTTTTTATTTTATTATTTTTTTTTTTATACTTTCGAGAGGGCGCCGTCGGGATGATAGAAAATTAGATGCGAACTGTTAAGTGGTGTCGGTGTTAAAGAACAGTGCCACCTGGTGGGCCGTGCCGGCTGGACATCTGTAAGTTCCTGGCCCGACACGGGGAGCGGAAGAATCAGCTAGCGGGGAAGGGGCGTTCGACTGACAGAGACAAATGTGTGTTGCCCGTTTCCTCCCTTCCTTTTGTTTTCTAGTCTAGTCTAGTTTGGCCTTTGGACTCGGCTTCGGCCACACAATATTCCCACCAAACAGCCCATCTAAAATCTGCTCGGGGCTTTCTTCAACTATGCGCAGCAGATTACTGGACCTTAATGCTTTAGTTCCCGTTCGGGGAACAAGATGTAGGAATTCTCTAGAATTATAAATGGAAGTTTTGCCATTCCAGAGAAGGGGGGTAGGACTAAGTAAAAGCCTGAATGTAAATAGTCTATCTCTTTTTACCTTTAGCTTTCTAAGTCTTAGTAAAAATGGAATACATTGCATACATTGTGGAAATTATGTTTAACACTTACGTTGGAGATTAAAATCCAAAATGTCTCCATTACTTTAAAAAAAAAGAAAAGAAAAGAAAAATTAAGGCTAAATTTAAGAAATGGCAGAAAGCATTTCCTCATAACATCATTCTTTAAGGGGAAGCTTGAGTTGCAGGCGTTTTTTTACATTTAGATGGCTACGAATTATAACAAATACTCCGTCATTCATCCGCCATTTTGTTTCTAGCGAACATCGAAAATGATTTAATTCAAAATTTCAAATATTGTCAATTATAAAAATGAAAAAGATCTTTAACCGTTTACCGTTGGACAAGAAGCGCCATCTGTCAACGAAGGCAGATATTAGCAACGCCTTCTTCAAAACTTTTTCCCAGTGTTTTTAATCATAAAAAAAAGAGAGCGGAATTTACCTTTGAAGTAAGTAGCTGCGGGCTATGTATAAATATAGAAAGATAATAAAATTTACTTTTACTTATTTACTGTTATCTTTTGGAATAATTGAACAAAATTCCAAGCTGATGCAGTTAGAACAAGGGAAGGGAAAAGTGTATATATATATATATATATATATAATAAAAAAAAATCAACAGGTTTCGCACGGCATAGCCGGGTAAAATTAATAGTTCATCCGGACGGTGAGTCGATTCCCGGACTATACGGATAGTAACACTATTCCCCGTGCTCATTTTAATCGGTCCGAATCATAGGTACGACGGAAATATGAAGTATAATGATTCAAATTTTTACAAGATATTATTATTTATTGTGAAATTTTGCCGCTCTCTAAAAAGTGCCGCCCGGGGCGGTCCGCCCCTGCCGCCCCCACTACGCTATGCCACTGACAGTCACTTACTTCCAACGGATAATTACAAATATGAAAGCCTTCAATAGCTGGAAATATTGACAATTTTATTTTCGTTGTTTCTTTCATAGAAGTAACCTTAGTTGAGGAATGACTCTGTGCGTCTTCTGTGTCAAAGTTCAGTATGTCTATTTCTTGTGTTTTAGTAATTATACACATGAAATAAATTACAGTATTTACTCGAATATGAGACGATCTTGCGTATAAAATGAGGTGTGACTTTAGAGATCAAAATAAAGAAAGTTAGATTTATTAATACAACTGTATTTCGTTTAATCACAATTATATTATCATCAAATGCACGTATTAACGCAAACAACAACGTTTGCCTAAATACATGATAAATGGAGATTAAAACCAAAATATTATAATGCTCATGACTAAACAAAGTTTATTTTTAATGATTGAGAATGTTCTAATATTCATTAAAAATAGCACCATACATAATACAAAATAACTACAGTTATAGTTATTGACCTGTATTTCATTGATGTTTTTAAAAATAAATAGTAACTATTTTCTGCCAACGGATTAAATGCAACGCGGTTTTTAATTAATGGGCGTAGGATTAAACCAATAGATAAAAGAAGGTGTTACTTAACTTGTCTACAGTAAATACCAACTTACGATAAATAGACTGTAGACCTATAATGACAACATGAACTAAACACGGTCCACAGAAATTATTTCAAAAACGAAAACAATCCTTCGCTCGCGCGTATCGGACGACCTAGGTTTTTGAAGAAGTAAAAAATGAATAAAAGCCTCGTATTATACGTGAGTAAATACGGTACTTTATTTGGTAAAAATACTCAAAATTCGAAAAAGTGCTTTCCACGGTCCTGTAATTTCATCCATCTTAAATAGAGCGAACGAATGTCTCCATTTTCATGGTTCATGTTTGTGACACTTCTGTGGACAAAGAGGTTCATCTACTAAGACGAACCACTTATATTGAAAACTGTCATTCAAGAAAATGTAAATACGCACTTTCTCCCATTCAAAGATTACAGAGTTTATTAATTTATTGGAATTTCCTCTTTTATTAAATCGGAATAATTAGAAAACATGCATAACTATTTAAATAGTAAAGAAATTAGTATATTTAACGTGAAATGAATTTTATTTAAGTATTAAGTACAAACGAATAAGGCCGAGAGTTTGTGGTAATTTATGAGAGAGTATTTTGATAATTGTAAAATCTATTTTCATTGGATATTGCTAAAAAATCTGATAAGTGTGTAGGTGTAAGAGTTTTAATAAATTTCGATTAATAAAAATAAATAAAAATTCAAATGAAAATTTTTATTATTCATTTATTACTTCTGAAATATTATAAGTTCTTTGAGAATTTTACATATATATCTGATTTAGTAAAAGAAATTTTTTACAAATATTCATTAAATAATCTTTTTATTTATTCTATTAATTCTTACTACAA
>NW_019386875.1:0-2819 GCF_000671375.1 Centruroides sculpturatus | reverse complement strand
AACGAATTAAAGAATAAGAAGTTTTTTAAAAAAATTTTTTTCGGCAGACGGCGCGCGTCTTTTTGTCAAAGCCGTATTCTAATTGGTATTAATGATGTATCCGAGGCGTGAAGCGACTCCAGGCTCTTTCTTTCCGGCCGGATTGCCAGGATGCTGCCGGCGCGCTGCGATGGCGCGCGACCCGCTGTGCGTAGAATGCGGCCGACGAACGAAGTTACGCACACAGCCGGAACGGAACGCGCCAATGACGCCGACGTTCGTCATTACACTTAATTATCGGTTTGCGGGTGAGGAGCTGCTGTGACTAATTCGCGCGTTTCACCGTCCACATAGTGAAAAAGGCCATGAATACCGGTTATTCCTTTTCTTTTCAGAGCGTGTTGGACCAATGTGTAGTGGCCACCGATTCTCGTTTCTTTATTTTTCTGTTTCTAAACGCTTTCTGCTCTGTCGATTTAAATGTTCGTTCGACTTAACCTCGATGGACTCTTCGACTTTATTCCCTATTCGGTAACACTTCGCCAAACGTGATACTGTTGATAGAAGTATCGAAACTTCTTTATTTTTTCGCCGATCTAAAAAAAAAAGATAATATATTGTCAAAAAAATATACATACTTTACGCTTATTGGAAACACCGCTTTAAAAAATAAAATAAAAATTAATTAAATTAATTGAAAAGACAATGGTCTGGCAACATCTCAGTTTTTCCACTAGTTTTAGAGGTATAAATAACACGTTGCCAACTTCCGTTCCTCTAAATAAAACTAATAGAAATAAATTGTGTTAATTGAATTTTTGCGACGAGTTTGCTTAAAATTAGTGCCAACTTTAATTGCACTAGATAGAAATTGTCTAACCTATCTAAATGCAAATATAATTTGCTCTACAACGGAAAAAAAAACCTCCAAAATTTTATTTTTAATATTTACTTTTTAAAAATACTATACTACTAGCATATACTGTAGTGTGTGTTTATAACATTGACACATTACGAACTCCAGAGAGAGAGAGAGAGAGAAATCGGTACGTAAGGTTTAATTAAATAAGATTATAACTGACGAAACAAAGACATCATCTAAGCTTTTTTTTTGTGTGTGTGTGTGCTACTTCTTACGAACGAATCTTCTTTTAGAAAAAAAAAAAAGAGGAAAAAAAACTATAAATAATTTAGAATCGTTGGGGAGTTTCTCTGGCAGTCATGAAAATTACATAAACTCTTTATCGTCGAGGCTTCCGCGAATCTTTCCCAATTCCAATATGGTAATTGCTAAATGTGCCGAGAATGTTGAACGGAATTCTACGAAATTCGGTAGCAGATAGGTCTATGTAACTTCGTGAAATTTTGAAAACTCTTCATGGTTTTTAATTACATAGAATAAAAATTGCCACAAGAGTCAAGTCAAACTTTTTTCTTCCATTATTATTATTATATATATATATACTTTTTTTCCTTTATAAACCTGTACGTAGATGGATTGTCGCAGATAGTAAAGAGCTTCTGAACGGACCTAACCCAAGCCTCTAACTATCCGGTCGCATCATCAATCATTGGGATATCGACTGAACGCTTAAGTGTTGATCGCCTATCGATGTTCGATATAATAAGCCCGTTGTCGAATTTCCTTGGCAGATTAAGTTTATGAATGATCAGACGATCGAAGAAATTACGTAAACGCTTTTTTTTTCTTCTTCTTCTTCTTCTTCTTTCTTTTCTTCTCATTACTGCAAATGGGAGAGTTGAATTTACTATTCGTACATTTTGAGGTATTAATTACATCGACTTTTAATACGAGGGGTCGAATTGGTCTAGAAAACGGGGTGAAATCAATCTCGGAAGTGATTGATGGAGACAAGTCAGGTTAATCTTGTTGTGGCAAAGACCTTTGCTTGGTTTAATAAATAAAATATTTCGGTTTCTTTCTCTACTTTCTTTTATTCAATCATCGTTAAGTCTATTGACTAAATTTATTCCTTTTTAACTGCATTGATAACATCAATATCTAAACTCCCACTTCGCATTACTTACATTTTCTCTTCATATTATGAAAGATCGATGATATTAACTCTTATGTCCTATAACCCAGTTACAACATTAATTTTTCATATAGGATAATGTTTTAATCTTTCCGTTGAAATTCGATTGTTTGACATCAGGCAACTTAACTAAAAATTCAACAGAATTAACGTCTTTTTATTATTATTATTTTTATTTTTTAAACCATATTAAATTCGATAAAATCAAATATTTTAAAAATTTTAAAAGAGCAACTAATTATATATTGAATTTACATATATTTAAGCACTAAATTACATGAAAATTTAGGAATAAGAAGGAAAAATATATAGACCTATATATCCTAAATTAAAGTCACATCTTAAGAAGTATCGTAAAATATATCAGAATTCAAGAGGTATAAAAAAATATCGGATTTTACGAGAATTTTTATTCTAGTATCTAGTAGAATGGTTCACACCAAAATATCTCCACGTTTCAGGACTTTTTTTTTCCCTTGTTTTTCAACTTTATATTCAACAATTGGAGTGATTTTCTTCGAGAAATTATCATAAATTTCCAGCTTCTAGTCATGTAATTATAACCTTTAAAAGTTCTTAATTTAGAAGATTTTTTTTGTAAATATTTTTAAAGTTTCACGGACTTCGTGTCACCTCGAGTTAGACGAGTAATCGGAAATGTATTAATCCTTAAAGGAGATATCCTGTGGAGCATGCAATCGGTTGGAGAATCCTCTCAAATCTGTCAGATGTTTATTAGGGTTTACAATAAACAAATTCAATACTTTCTTCTTTTTTTTTTTT
>NW_019386874.1:0-18406 GCF_000671375.1 Centruroides sculpturatus | reverse complement strand
ATCTAAACGAACAAAAATAGGCATGACTTTCTGATTAAAGAAAACAGAGTCCAAAAGAATATTCTCCAAGTATGTACAACTTTATAAATGATCAAATATTCTCGCATTTAAAAAAAATCAGGTATGTTACTTTGCTTTAAAGTGCAAAATTCTTGAATAAAATATTGTAAATTTCTTGGAAAAACAAATCGTTTATGAAGAATGTTATTAAAATCAATTTTATGATTCGTTAAATAATATTTAAACGGAATTTTGAATTAATATCAATGGTTTGACAGTTGCATAGTTTGCATGCTTAATTTTTTTATTTTAATACATTATTTCCTGGAATGTCTAACTGAAAAATTTTAAGAAGAAATAAAATACAAAAAGTGCCATTAAATATATAAATAAAACAGTTTGCATCTTACAATTTAAGTCAGTCTATTAAATATAGAAAGTCACAACTTTAATGTATATAATGAAAGTTATTTTCTGGATTAGCTATCTTCATTTATAAAATCATAAATGCCGCTTGATTAAGCAGAAGTTATAGCTAATTATTTAATTTTCACATCATCAGTTGTGACTTTCTTTTACACTTAAAAAAAATTAGAATTGTGCCTCCATGCTGACAACCTTGCATTATAATGGGGGACTAGAGAATAAATTTCCTTCCACCTTCCAAACTTATCTGGTCAATTATAAAACATGGAGACTAAATATTGAAAAGTTTAGTTTATTTGTATTTATATATGGAAGTAAAGTTTGGTATTAAAATTTTTTGTTTTAAAAAAGTTAAACACCGATAATTTAATAATAAAACTACATGGGACTTTCCTTAAACTTTTTAGTAGATACAGTACTTCTTATACAATAGCAATATAAATATATCATATTAAATGAAAATTGGAAATATCAGAAACAAAAGGTTGCAAATTTTTTTTTGTAATTAATTTCTTTTAAGGAACCAATATGGTCAGGTCTTTCAGGAGTTATCACCTTTTCTCATTGTAACTTTGCAGCTTATTGTTTCAGTTATAAAAATAAAATGAATGAATGAAACTCAAGAAACAAAAACATCCTGTATTTTGCACGTTGTTTCAAACTTTTCTTAAAAACCAACAAAGAACATTATATATATATATATTATGCATGAACAGTAAGTTGTCGATAGAAGCCTTCTTGTTCCTTGTGAAGAAAATTAACATGAGAATAAACCACACTATCTATTACTATTTCCTTTGACAACAATTCCATCCTGAGTTTCCATACATCACAGTAACATAATGCAATAAACGAATTTATATATATTTCTGCCCCTGAATCATGATAAACCATTTTATGAAAAATTGGAATTTTATTTTAAATCTGTGCCTGATGAAACAATTTGTTGTGTGAAAGGAAAATATGACCTCTCTCTTCTATCGTCGATAAACAGCTAATAAATCACAGTGCAACACTGTCAATATTAATGTTTCTGAAAAATTTTGTTACATTTTCGTCCCCAAACATTTGAAACTCCAGAAATTTGAACAGGCAAGTCAACAGTTCTTTTCTACACTAAATGCATTGTATTATTCGTATAAATCGTCGTCGGCATCTTGGAAATTACTTCCGTGGCTGGGTCCATTTCCTGAACTACCGCCACTTCCTGCAGGTTGACCACTTGGAAATCTACGTTAAGACAGTTTTCTGGTGAATCATTAATTACTTAATCTCTAACTGTAAATGTAAGTTACTATTCGTACCTGAAACTTGTACCAAACCCTCTGCTCTGCTGTAATGTCTGTGCAAACATTTCATACTTGCGAATATCATTATCACTGACAGAACGACGTGCATATTTCATGGCTTCTTCAAAATGATCTTTGCGAATCTCTGGAACTGGATCACTTTCTTCGACATCCTACATAAAATAATTTAAACATTTAATTTTTTTATTGGCTTAAGATTTAAAAATATTCTATAACAATAATCACCATTGCTAAACCATCTACTCTTTGGGCACGTTCCTTTTCCCTTCGAATTTCTGCTTCAATAGATTCTCTGATTGCTAATTTGCAAGCACGTTGACAGACTTCAGTTAAATCAGCACCACTGAACCCTTGAGTTACCTTACTGATATATCCTAAGTCAACAGTCTGTAATAAAAGAAATATTAATTATTCAAGTTCCCAGCTCTTACTAAGAATACTTCAAACAGTAAACAAATATATATATACAGTAGAGCGTCGTTTATCCGAATCAATTGGGGACTGGGGTTGTTCGGATAACTTATTTTTCGGATAAATAATTATGTACGAAAAAATATATTAATTTATCCTGTGTTGAAATTTTTCTCCGTTGCGTGTCGCTTCGCGTTGAATTTTCATCGATGTTAAGCCTAACGAAGACTATTGTATTGTTAAAAATTATTTTTTTATTTTGTACAAACAAAATAAATATATTAAAAGATATAAAAACAATAAAAAAATTATACTTCAGGAGTTAATTTAGTATCAAAAACGTAAAATATTTGAGTAGCCCAAGACAGCCAAAGATTACAGCGCCACAGCACTGGCGAAAATTTAAATTTGTTGACTGGAATTCCTTCGGATAACAGACCTTCGGATAAACGACGCTCTACTGTATATATATATATAGTGTATATGTGTATAAAGAACCAGGTAGAAATATAATTTTTATTTGGTTCTATCAAACTAAAATTAATAGTAACTAACTCTTATACTGCTAACTTTTTATTGTTACACTGAATACCATAGAGTCAAGGCTGACCCCAATACTTTCTAAGAATATATTTATGTGATTTAATTTTATGGTTTAATTTCAACTTCCACTGAAAGTACAAAATGTTATGTTACATATTTATTTTTTTTAGTATACACAAACAGAAAAATAGCTATATATATAATAATAATTCTCTCTCATCATAATGACTACTTGATGGTACCACTTCAATTCACTGGAATTTTCCTGTCAAGAAGAGACTTACTTATTGACAGTTTCATTATTGTATTTTTGAGCACATTCAATACAAATCAACATTTGGGGCATGAAAAGTGCATACATTTAGAAAAATGACTTGAATGCTTCCTGTCTTCTGACCTAAGTCAAAGCAAGCATCAGCCATGTTTTCATCTACTCTGGTAATGCAGCCATTTTGGTAATTTTGTCTTACTTCCTCACCAGAGATTTTCCTATTTTCAAGAGAAATAACCAACCCCTAAATCTCTTTTTTCATTCCAAATTGGGTTCATGTATATCCATAATATAAAGTATTTAGAATAGTGATATTGAAAACGTTGAAAAAGATGTGGTTTCCTATTCGTCACAGTAAAAGATGCAATCATTTATCCTATCAGAGATGTTTATTTAGGTCATATTCATTTGGCACCAAATTGGATAACTCTTAATCTAATGGAAAGTCTAATTCACAATCTGTTGTTTGAAGAAGTGGGTGATGGATATGAAAGTGATGAATAAGACGTCTTGTACGATAATTATGAAGATAATACAGATGACAATGATAGTAAGATTGCTATAACAAAAGTGGAGCAGCAGTATAATTCCAGCAGTTTGTCAAATGACGATTCATCTGAGAGCAATTGGAAAATTCAGGAATAAGGAACAATCATTCCTGAAATTATTAACAAATATTTAACAAGTCCACACAAAGTCACCACATGTAATTCAAGAAAGAAACATTCAATCTTATCAAAATGAAAAAAAAATTAACTTTGGAGTCACAGTTGACATCATGGTAACATATGAATTTTAATGTAACTTGCAAAATAAAGCCTCTGGAAGAAAATCCTTCCTGGACAGGCTCAATTGAGAAAAAAATATGAAAGTTAGGGGGAGGGAAAATATATATTTTACAAAAATTTTGTAAGACTTGGAAATATGGAGTGGGGGGGTCACCATTGACCCCATGGTAGTACAGGGTTAATATTCATTTGTGTGTGTTAATTAATTTGTGAAGTTAGTTCATCATTCATACTTCTCCCTTAAAAATTAAGTGCATAAAAACTTTTTTTTTTCAGTGTCTTTAACAAATGTAAAAAAAAATTTTAACTTACATACTTAGTCTTTCATGAACCAATATACCCAAAGAATGATAAGTCTTTAATCATTTAAGATTAGATATAAATCATATTGAAAAGTTGACTAAGTATAGCATTTTACAATTAGGGGAGAAATAAACGAAGCTTGTCATTTTTAACAATTAGGCAAAAAATCTAGGATACTGTAAAGTTTCATTTTTATGAGGTACAATCAAAAAAGTAACCAGATTTGGTCTATGAAGATTTTAATACTTAGCTAATTTCAATCTGGTCACTACTGCCTTCAAAGTGGTCTTCCCTTACATTTATAAAGCAATCCCATGGCTTCTGTCAAGCCTCAAATGATCCTTAGAAATCAGTGAAGAATCTGTTACAATTCAAATTGGATCTCCTTGACAATATTGAAAATGCTGCACCTTGAGCTTCAATTTCATTTTGGAAAACAAAAAGAACTCACAAGGAACTAAATCCAGAGTAGAAGAATATCATGTTTTTCACAAACACAGTTGTTTTGAAAGCTGTGTGAGAGAAAGCATTGTTGTGATAAAGAATCTTTTGTGAAAATGTCCTCCACAATGCACATTCATTAACTGCAACCATTTCAGCACGTTCTTTGCCAGAAGAGGAAAAGATGCCCATTAATAAAATATTAAACTTCATACAAGTGTAAATATTTTTGTTTTTTAAAATTTCAAACAACCAGTAACCTTTCTTTACAGTTTATTTAAACAATATGATATGTAAGATATATACTGTGTTTCCCCAAAAATAAAACTGGTTTTATATTAATTTTTGTTCCAAAAGACAACAATACACCGTGAAGAACAAACAGTTTGTATTTACACAGAGAAATATTTATTTTTACAACTCAGAATTTGACTACAATGTTATATTAAGGTAAGCTACCTTAGATTTCTTTAGATAGTTTACCTGAAGATGATTTTGTAGTCAAATCCTAGATTGTGAAAATAAACATTTTTGTGTGCAAATACAAACAGTTTTCTGTTCTTTGTGATCAAATGTGCTCAATTTACAAGAGCTAAAATTAGTTGGTCTTATGTTATATGATTCTAGTGTTGTGCATGGATTTCTGGTGGTGTGTAATATTGTAACACAATGTAAGTTTACATAGTGATGAGTAGGTGAAAAGTCTAAAAGATACATTGTGAGCAGAACATTTATTTCTCATTGTAGGTATTACTGGTTTCTAGGAGTTGATTTTCCCACTTTTCCTGACCAACATTTCTTGGGATTCAGGAATGGAAAAAAAAAATTTCCTAGAATGGGCAGGAGAGAATTCCCACCCAGAAACCCCAAAGTTGGCTCAATGGGTGAGGCAACAAGGCAACTGCCGAAAGTGAGTAGGGAAAAAAAGTTCAAAAAAGAAATATATATATAAATAATAACCCAAATACCATAAATCTGCATTAAAATTGTTTATAAATACAATAAAACTTCTCTCAAGTCAAAGCTCCAAGAGAAATACTTAAGAGTTACAGACAATTCAAGTTAGAGATAACAGAGTGAAGAAGTTTTAATACAAAAAAGTTATTAAATTAAAACAGAAATTTAAACTATAGATTTTTAATAAAAAAATATATAAATACAGAAAATTTTAATAAAGTATCAATTTAATTTGGTGAGGAATACAAAAACTACATTATTCTAAATCTTTTTAAAATCTCAATTTTTTTCTTGTAAAGTCTGATGTATAAAAATTTAAAGTCACAAGTAATTACTCTTTTCAGAATTGCAATGATACAAAATACCCACTCAACAACCATTAATGCAGTATATTTCTTTATTCTATTGTTTTCAATCATTTTCAATGACCATCTTCAGGAAAAAAAAAACATTTTAAAAAGAACAAACACCTAACAGTTTTTTAGAATGTATTTGAAAGCTCATATCATCAATAACTAAAAACAATCTAATAAATAAATAAATCAACAAAATACATACAATAAAATAAATATTTAAATAAAAAAGAAACAATTGAAAATATTAGAAAAAAGTTAAATGGTTTTTGAGTTGGTACAAGTATTTTAAGAAAATATTTATGGACAAAATCAGGAATTTAATTCATCAAAAATTCTGAATATTCAAATTGTGTCAACCTATAAACTACTGTAGACCAATTAATAGATAACTTATTACATATAATATATCAAGAATGTAAATAATACTCCTATTCAATAAAAGAAGAAATAAAAACTTAAACAATTTTTAAATTTACAGAACAATAATATTGTACTTAAAAACCTAACATTTTGATAATGAAATAGAAATTTCAACAATTCACATCACTGAAAATTTACTTTAAAGCTAAGAACTCACTTTAGATACAGGTGATTTTCTGAGATTTGCTTTTAAGATGGACTGCCTTGACTTTTCATCTGGTAATGGTATATATATTAACTGATCCAATCTGCCAGGTCTAAGAATAGCAGGATCAATAATATCTGGTCTGTAAAAATATTCACACTGTTAAATTCACCCAACAATGAAATATATATATATATTAAATTCATAATGACTATAATACCTGTTAGTAGCTCCAATTATAAACACATTCTTTTTTGAACTCATACCATCCATCTCTGTTAGAATCTGATTGATAACTCTATCTGCAGCTCCACCTACACAAACAGATTCAATGATATGAATAGTTTAAAAAGATTGCCATTTTAACAATATTTTGAAATCTATTATTAATAATAAATGACTATTTTAATTACAAGTAAATAATTCAAAGACAAGTATTAAATAATATAAAAATGTTAATATTTAAATATTTATTTTGAATGAGAAAATATCCAAATCATTTCATAAAAACAAGACAAAGATCTAATTATATTATTTACTAAAGAAAAAATATGAATTAAATCTGGAATCACAAATTTAATTATGATTAAAACTTAGTTCAAGTATTTTTGATAAAACTAGTAACAAAAGAAAGCGAAATATCAAGTGCTAAAAGCATGGCTTAAATATTGATACTTGTGCTAAAATAAAGGTGCATCTTATATACCATAAAATATAGTAATTTGTACTTTATTACAGATTAAGTGCATTTTATCCAAGACAAAAGCAGTTAAAGCTGACATTATCCAAAAATAGATGGATGAAGTAAGAACCAAACTTAAAATTGGAGCTTTATCTGGATAATGTGATGTATCTAATGTTATCTGGATAATGCTGAATATGATGCTTTTTTATGAGCGTGAGCATTGTTATATGTTTATAATAAGCTTCTTTTAAAAGACACTTGTAAACTTCAAGATTACATTACACCAGAGTGCAACAGTGCTCTATAGTAAAGCTCTGCCACATGTTTAATGTTGAAGTGCCAACTTTGACCATTAATATCTCCATAATTTTGGATGAAACTTAAGTGTCCATGATGATTACTATGAACATCTTTCAATTTTGTATAAATTTGTTGGATCAGTTTGGACTTATGCAATCAGCATTTTGTCACCTACATTTACAGTGAGAGAGAATAGTGTCACCAAATTACAGAATACAATCTAAAAGGAGTTTGTGTATGTTTAATAGCTCATTTGAGAGCTGATTACTTCCTATTTGCCCTTTTGAAGGCATTTTTAAAATTCTGAGTATTTATAAAATAACCCCCTTTTAAAAATTTTTATATATTGATCAATCAACTATCACATGACTCAGATGAATATAAAATTATCATGAAAGCTATTGTTATGAAATTATTGATGACTGCAAAATCCTTTTAATCACAAAAACCTGGTTCTATCAGGTTGAAAAAGTAAAGCTTAGCAAAAACATTTAAATTAAGAACAGGTATCCCTCACACAACATGACTTCTAGTTTCACTCTAATGCAATTTTGGAAATCCTCAATACAAAATTTCACAATTTTTAAGTGTAAACTTTGTTATTCAATATATTTTTTTAAATCCAAGTAAAGTACACACGTTTCAAATTTGTCCATGAATTTTAGAATATTGAAATGTTCAAATTATTTTGTGCTTTTTGTCAGATTTACTTTAATGAAAATTGATAGTGCAATTTTTTCCTTCCTTGTCCTATCTTTCCTATAAACCAGGTGTCATTGTCATTGCTTTCAGACTTTAGCCCTTAAGACTGTCACTGTTTTCTTTTTATAGATTAATCTTTGTATTTAGTAAAGTTTATTTAAGCATTTTTAGGTAAGCATTATTAAACTTTTTTAAACTGCGGGTAAGCATTCATTCATAAAATGACAAACAAAATACAGCGGTAGCTCTGTTTTCTAACACACATTCTAAGATAAAGTCACTCAGTACTCAACTGAACAAACACAACTCTGTAGAATAAATTTTCAATTAATATTTTTATTTTGTCATCAATAAAAATTTATGGTAAAAATAAAACACATGAAAATGTTGCTGATACTTCTGATCAAGATCAACAAAATAGCTGAGATGACAACAATACTTTGTAAAAAGAAAATGCCCTAGTTTAACTAAAATTAATGTTAACATGTCATACAGTACTTTTAATTGCAATTGTTAATTAATTATTGATTGGAAATAAATTACCAATTGCTTTAATAAACATATTTCTCTCAGTAACAAAAAAGGAATAGTATACTTTTGCTAACTTTTTTCACTAGTTCTATATTTTACAAAGAGAAAATTATTTGTAATCAAGGATTGTTACAACTAAAGCTACTGANGGTAAGCATTCATTCATAAAATGACAAACAAAATACAGCGGTAGCTCTGTTTTCTAACACACATTCTAAGATAAAGTCACTCAGTACTCAACTGAACAAACACAACTCTGTAGAATAAATTTTCAATTAATATTTTTATTTTGTCATCAATAAAAATTTATGGTAAAAATAAAACACATGAAAATGTTGCTGATACTTCTGATCAAGATCAACAAAATAGCTGAGATGACAACAATACTTTGTAAAAAGAAAATGCCCTAGTTTAACTAAAATTAATGTTAACATGTCATACAGTACTTTTAATTGCAATTGTTAATTAATTATTGATTGGAAATAAATTACCAATTGCTTTAATAAACATATTTCTCTCAGTAACAAAAAAGGAATAGTATACTTTTGCTAACTTTTTTCACTAGTTCTATATTTTACAAAGAGAAAATTATTTGTAATCAAGGATTGTTACAACTAAAGCTACTGATAAAGCTAGTATTAACTAGCTAATGCTAACTTTATCCAAGTTACAAGTGAATAAAGCTGATATTATCAAAAAATGGTTAGATGAAGTAAGAACCATCTTAAGTTGAAAAATATGAATAAATGAAATGAAATCAAATCAAATTAAATGTATTTTTATTAATAAAAAAAATATAATCACAAATAAGATTTAAATCTAGTTATATTGCATTCGAGTTTTGAAATATCTGAACTTTATCAATAATTTTTTCACTATCAGTGATACTTCTAACAGCAGCTTTTAATTTTCAGCGGATGAATGACAATTTTTACTTTCAGTTAAGAATTATTCAAAATTTGTTTTGTATTAAAACCTTAAAGCTCAATTATAAATTTAAAAAGTATTGTACCTGCATCACCAACATTTCCACCTCTAGCTTTAGCAATAGAATCTAACTCATCAAAGAATAACACACAAGGAGCAGCAGCTCTTGCCTGTAAATTGAATATGCAACATATAATGGTTTACTTTTAAAATAAATCATTCATGTAAAAATATTTATACAAATTCTATGTACATACCTTATCAAAAACATCTCTAACATTTGCTTCAGATTCACCAAACCACATAGTAAGTAACTCTGGTCCTTTAATAGAAATAAAATTTGCCTGACATTCATTAGCTATGGCTTTTGCCAGAAGTGTTTTACCACATCCTGGAGGACCATAAAACAATACTCCCCGAGAAGGTGTCATTCCAAATTTTAAGAATTTGTCAGGATATTCAACTGGATACTAAAATAAAATTTAAAATATATTTTAAAAACAATAACATTATATTATTATTTTTAATATATATTTTTACCTGTATCATTTCTTGTAATTCCTTCTTTACATTTTCCAATCCACCAATATCATCCCAAGTGACATTAGGCACTTCCACTACAGTTTCTCTTAAAGCACTTGGACTACTCTTTCCAAGTGCCCACTAAAATAAATTGTGTTATTAATAAGCAATGAACAATCATTTTCATTCAATTTATAAATCAAATTAGAAGACATTTCTGAAATCATTAAACTACTGAAAACTCACCCTGAAATTATCCATTGTTACAGCCAAAGAACTAAGAACTTCTGTTTCAATTTGATCATCTTCCAAATCAATCAAGTCCATTTTTTCTCTAATCTGTTGTAAAGCAGCTTCAGAACAAAGAGCAGCTAGATCAGAACCAACAAATCCATGTGTTTCAGCTGCAATCTGTAGAAATATATGTAAACTTTAATATAAAAATTAATTATAGATATGTTTAAATATTTAGACATTTGTGATGATCTAATATTAGAAGTAAATACTTAAATAATAAATTTATTATTCCTCTATGAAAAATACTAAAACTAAAAAATTATTTTACTTTTTCGAGATCTACATCAACAGCCAATTTCATATTTTTAGTGTGTATACGAAGAATTTCAAGTCTTCCTGTTACGTCTGGAATACCTATGTCCACTTCACGATCAAATCTTCCTAAATATTTTATATAGAGATGGATTAAAATACATATATTATTATTAATAAAAATAAAGTTTAAAATTAACTAACCAAATCTTCGTAATGCTGGATCAATACTGTTTGGTCTGTTAGTTGCAGCCATTACAATGACATGGGATCTCTGCTTAAGTCCATCCATTAATGTTAATAACTGAGACACAATACGTCGCTCAACTTCACCATGTGTCTGAAATTATAAAAAAGTTCAGTTCTAGATATTTAACTTTATTTAATAATTAGTTGATTTAAAACAGCATTTAAATTCTAATTTTCTTTAAACAAAAACAAACAATTTTACTTAATTTTTATTCTAAAATTACTTAAATTATTTATAAAATGTTAAATATAATACTATATACAGTATTGAAAATATCATTATATCATAGCTATATTCAAATACAAATGCATCAATAAATTTGGTGTTTTTATTCATGTAAGGCAGGAATGGTATACCTTTTTTTGAGTCATTATTTATTTTAAAAAATTGTGTAAGCCAAAGCTTTACAGCTACAACTACTATTTTTAAACAAATGAAGTAAACCTAAACCTACTTTAACTAAAATAAGTTCAGACTGGCTGAAAAATGTTATCAATTTAATACACCTAAGTATCAATGAAGACTAAACGTAGTTGAAAACAAAAAAAATCACATCTAAAATAGTACAGTAG
This sequence comes from Centruroides sculpturatus, assembly GCF_000671375.1. Taxonomy (NCBI): domain Eukaryota; kingdom Metazoa; phylum Arthropoda; class Arachnida; order Scorpiones; family Buthidae; genus Centruroides; species Centruroides sculpturatus. Next base: position 6,997 of record NW_019386874.1, on the reverse strand, counting down.
AAGCCGTTCTTCAGGTTAAGCCTTAATCATCTCCCTCTCTCCGTGGGAATTTCCAAAAATCCCTTCTTAGTGTGCATTTTCATGACACCCTAACTGTGTACAAAATTTCACCTCTAGGTTCAGCAGTTTGCTCTGGGCAATGATGAATCAGTCAATCACTCACTCAGGACAAGTAATTTTATATATTTAGATTTGATTTTCAAAGCCTGGCAAAGTACTTAAAAAAACTGAAAATTACTTATTGCATCGTTAACATTATTTGCAAGTTAACTTGCATAGAAAAAAAATTGCATATGAATAGTGTATAAAATTTAACAGATACAGGATAACAAAGTTGCTGTAGACATTCCTAAATCTTAGAAATCAGCATTATAAAATTTATCTATATTCTTTCATATGAATAAATACCTTTTCTCTTTTAGGGGCAATTGCATCTAATTCATCAATAAAGATTATTGAAGGTGAATTTTTTTCTGCTTCTTCAAAAGCTTTTCTTAAGTTACTTTCTGATTCTCCAGCCAATTTACTCATTATTTCAGGACCTATTAAGACAATAAATATGTAATATAAAAACAAAGTTATATAGTAGGAGTGACAATAGTCAATATGAAGCAAGGGTTTTCATAGAAATTGCATGATTTATTGTAAGATTAACTTGTGATTAGGAGATTGATTAAAGAAATATACCATTTATTAAAAAGAAAAATGCTCCCGTTTCATTAGCAACTGCTCTAGCAATCAGCGTTTTTCCAGTTCCTGGAGGTCCATACAATAATATACCACGAGGTGGCTATAAAACAATTATTTTTTAAATGTATTATAATAAAATATTTTCATGAATTTTTTAACAAAAATTAAAATAAAGTAAATATATTTAGTATTATGTTAGCATTATGCTTATACTTAATTTTAAAAAAAACATGCTTTAAAAGCATATTGCTTTTCTTCTCAAGATTGTATATTCTTACTTTTACTCCAATTGCTTTAAACAAACTTGGATGCCGTAAAGGAAGCTCAACCATTTCTTTTATTTGTGCTAATTGTTTCCGACAACCACCTATATCATCATAACCAACAGCATTTAATGATTCCTCTTCTTCCTACAAATGAAAATAGTTTTCATAATTTGTAGAGAGAAAATTAAGAATTTGAGAACTATTGACTTCAAATTACATTCAATTCAACATACTTATTATTCTGTATTAATGCTAAAAAATATGTAATGTTTCCTAAAACATATCTGAAAGATTTTGTATAATTGCAGAGAATTACTATATGCAATACACAATTCCTTATATAAGAAATTTTCTTATCAAATAATTCATATAAACAGTTTGTCAAGGTGATACTAAATTGAATTAATAAGTAAATTATATTAGGAATAAAAGATTTCTAAATTTTCCCAAACAGCTTTATTAGCTTTTAAAAACAAATCTTTGTTTCACTAACTTATCCACAAATAAAAGGATTTAAAAGTTTGTAAGTATATCATAATAATTCAAAGGTAGTAAGAAACTAACAGATTTGATAAAGTTTTTAGTAGTATTTTTTTTAAACTTATATTCCTAAAAAATTACATAAAATAATAAGTATTTAGTAATTTATTATACCTCTCGTTTGATAGGTTCCCCTTCACAATGAATAACAGTATCAGGAGCAACAATGCAGTAAGGACTAGGATCTGTCTCCACAACTTTAAATTCAACTGCCCGCATTCCACCTCTAACCACAAATAAATCTCCTCTATGAATTGGACGGTAGGCTTCCAAAAAGTATGGTTTCAAAAACACATCAAATAAACTCCTAAAAAAGAATATTAATATAAAATTACTGCTATTTAACTGTGAAAATTTGATAAAATTTTAAATACTTACCCTGTTAAGCCTTCAACAGTATCATCTATAGGAAGCACATGAATTCTTTTTCCATACTTTACATCCGGACATGCATGAATACTAAAAGAAAAACAAATCAATGAGCTAATCATAACTAATCATAAATGAAAATTTAAACATTTTAAAAATTATTAACTAATCATAAATGAAAATTTAAACATTTTAAAAATTATTACTTTGAATAATTTTGTTTTACCTTACAATATCACCTAATCTAACCCTCAAATTATTTCTTATACAACGATTCATGCGTATTTTTTCATTAGGGCACGTCTCATCAGACAACACAATGCATACAGTTTCTCTTCTCTTTTTTCCTTTCAACATTACAGAGTCACCCCGGAAAAGTTGAAGTTCATCCATCTTCATCTGAGTTATTAAAAATAAAATACAAGATTAAATATATAATAATAATAAAAGTTCAAACTTTAAATACACACAACACTTACAATTCAATCATGTCTGAACTTTTTTAAAATTATCAAAGTTTTTTTTTAAATTCTGTAGAATGTGAAATATCTGATATGAAAAATTCATAAAAATATTTTTGAATTCTTGTATTGAGCTATTAGTTGCTGATTCTCTAAAACACGAAAGAAAAAAAAACAAAACACCAATCCACAAGATCTACATTACATTGAGAGTTAAAAGGAGGTATCAATATCAATGTTAAAAATTCACTTTGGTTTTATAATTTTTAAAAATGACTATGTTGTTTAATATATTTTAAAATAAACATTTTACTAATCAATTCATATTTGTGATTTTGCATAACTAGGATAAAGAAACTGCACAAAACCAAAAATTATTTACTACAGATAATGAAAGCTATTCATTCAAAAACTAGCATTCTAATCAGATTAATTTGAAGAATACATTAAGTAAATTTTATATATATATATAATTTGTACATAAATATTTATATTTATATTCTATAGAAATGTCAATATATGCTAAACAATTCTAATATAAATATTAATGAATTAATAAGTAAAATGATTCATTATTATGAAAATATTTTTATTGTCTTCAAAATTTTGATGATAATTGACAAAAATCTTCCCAAAATTTTTTTGTACAAAGCAGACTGAGTAAATTATGTTAGAAGTGCTGTTAAAGAAAAATAACAGCATATAAAGTTGAGACTAATAATATTGAAGGAGTATACAGTAATATAGCTCTGTACATCCTTGCCAGATGTTATTTGCATCCACCATGGAATATACAAAATAATATTGCCCATAGATTCTGAGGCAGTTTGATAATGATTTTTGACACTGAAGGAATTGCACTTACAAGTTAGTGAGATCCATCACAGTATGTATCACAATAAGAATTGTGCATGTTGCTACAAAAAGCTTGAGTTCAAAAGTCTACAGTACTTGACTCATCGTCTGTTTGTTGGCCTTTCTTGAACTTTGAACCCACTTGCAAGCTTTCTGCATAGTATGCACAACTCCGTATAGTGAATACATCCTGCAAGGATCTCACTAGATCTAATGCCTTTGGCTGTCAAAAATCAAATAACAATTTACTGTTTAATTTTGGTGCAGTTTGATATGGGAAATACCATTTTGTAAACCACACAGGGAATGCAAATGTCATCTAGTAGGGACCACTATTAATGTAGAGTATATTATAATAATAACTCTTTCAAAACTAGAAATTTCCCCATCAAGCATGATTGAATACTTTTTATCAGAAAGTAAAAGATTGAAAAACTGAGAAGAGTGGAGATTTCAAGAAATTCAAGAAGAGTTGCTATTTCTACAAATTAAGTAGTTTATATTCTAGCTTGGCATTGTGATGCTGTTTCTGCAGCCTTTGACAAAGCCATTCTTATTTGATGTTGCTGAAGTCGAACTTCATGGCCTTCAGGGGTCTCAGTTGTTCTTATTCATTTAGATCTAGAATTTACCAGACCAATTTTACTCTTACGCTTTTCCCTAGGCATTTTTTTTTTTGACAAATAGAGTCTTTTTAAATCCACATTGATAAAACAAAGATAAATTGTATGTATGTTAATTAGATGAGCAATAACACTTTCTAAATAATGGGTGTGTTAGATTGTTACTTCCGAACAAATAATAGAATGTCGCATGGTCATTATAAAATATTTTTTAAAAAAATTTGTTATAGAAGTGACACAATGCAGCTATTTTCTTTTAAAGTTTAAATTTATGAAGTAAGTTTAAAATATGCCATTTGCCAAAATATTTAAAAATGCAAATTAAGGGAAATTTCCTCATCAAGCATAAATGTCATGTGGTCACTGACATTACTGCAATGTAAGTGCAATTACCAATCCAAAATCTATAAAACGTTTATTCTATAGTAATACTTCCATAAAGTAAGTAGTCTATATACTTTTCGTCAGAACATAAAATGAATATAACCAAAATTTCATCTGGATTGGACAAAAATTGCAGGAGTTATAGGGAATTCATACATAGACAATAGTTTTTATATTAGTAATTATTAGCCTCAACCTTGTATGCCACATGATTTTTCTTTAATAGCACTACTAATCTTATTTATTGAATCTGCCTTGTATTTATCAAATTCTGAAAATACCAAAAGACTTGTATTTTAACCATTGTTATAACAAATTGTAACAATTCATCTTACCTGTGACAGAGCCACAACTGAATTGTCATCATTTAATGCTTCTTCTACAATTAAACGATTTGGTTTTTCTTTAGTTTTTAAGATTGCAGTAGCCAAATCTTCTGAACTGTAAAAAAAAAACAAAAAAATTATGATTAAAAGATTTTAATAACTATTATGAAAATTTAAATTTTTTATATTAATATATAGACAAATTTGTACAGTCACATAATTTAATCTAAGGAAAAGCTAAATCTAGTTTCCTCAATTAGCATAAAATTAGATGTCAACATAACATTAATTTTATGCTAATTAAGAAAATATTAAATTTTTTCCATAATCAAAGCAAAATTTGATATCAAAATAAAAAATTATAAGTGGATGGGTCTTATTTAGCTTGCTATTTTGAATAACCTAGTTTCTAATTTGCATCTTCAGGAAGGTTTTGAAATATCTCTAATGAATAGTCTGATGATGATAAATAATATCACAAATAATAAATAGACTCACATATAGTCTGACTCAAATTCATCAGAACCTAACTCATAACTACTGTGGCTATAGTCAAACTCAACCATTGAATAATCAATGAAAATTTTGTATTTCTGCCATAAAAATTAATAATCTGTTCACATATTAAAAGCAAAATGTTCAGTCATCACCACACACAAATAACATAAATTTAAAAATTGATTTACAATTGAAAATTTCAAAACAACTTTAAAAAATGTTTTAATTTTCATTTTATTTTATTTTTTATTTTGGTTTTGATGTAAAGGCCTAAATTTTAATTATTATTTTTAGTTTTAATTAATTTTTAGGTTTAATTTATTTAGTATTAACTTAGTTTTTATAATTATTGACAAGACTATGTCTTGTTTATAAAACCATGCTGCTGTCAACGGCTGGACTCCTTAGAGGTATGAAGGAGTACTGTCAAGAGTTGCAATTTGAATAGAGTATTTGGTGCCCAAATCATGTGCACATAAAAAAAAAAAAAAGAGACAGACTTGTAGGTACTCAGGGGACCGAGAACCAAGTAAAATAAAATACAAAATGGTGACACTCTTTCTACAAACAGGTAGCTAGTGTGAGATTTGCACGAGTTGCTCATTGAGAAGTTGGATATGCAAACATTGTGCATTTTTGAAACTAGATGGCACTAGTTGTTATATTTTTTTAATTAATTGCAATTCTCTTTTCTATTGCAACATGACTATAGAAATTGTTTTAGCACTGTTTTGCACAAAAGATAATCAAACTTAAATGAGTTAACATTAATTGAACTATTGTGCTACCTAGTTTTATCCTAAAACTTGATCCTCTGTTATCAGAACTAGAGATATTTAATGTTATTTTTAAAAAATCTAAAAAATTACATAAATTTGGAATTCCTGGTTACTTTAATTATATCATTAAAATCATAACTCTTTCAATATAGTAGACTGAAGAAAAGGGGAGAGAAAATGACTAATCTGAAAAGTTTATTATATTTTGAAGAAATAAATCTTAGCTCCTCCTCAGTAATAACATTTTAGCTTCACATTACTTTTCCATTTCCAATAGATTAATTATTTTTATTGTGAGAGTCGAACTTAGTGGAATAAATTTTTTAAATATTTTTTGTTGAGAAAGGAAAAGTTTATTCAAACCGACATTTAAAAAGATCATTAAATTATTTTCCCACGGACTTATTTCCTGGTTGAGGATGATACATTGAATGTGTCACCTGGAGTCTACAAAGGGAAGAAAGAAAACAACTATTGATCAGTGGTGAAAAAAACAGTCCTAATGGGGCAGTGGAAAAAACCCAACGATACCCCCTTTGTGGAAGGGAGGGGTCAATGCGTCGGGGACGGTCTCCAGAGTTGGGCGAACTATAGGATTACATGTGTGGATTAGCCGCTGCTGGTGACTTCTCTAGTCACTGCCGTGCAGGAAGACCAGCATCTAAGAAACCTCATCGTTTGAAAGAACTGTGTGAGATAAGAACCTTCATCGTTTGAAGGAACTGTGTAAGAAACTTCATCGTTAGGACCTCTTGAGACTCAAGGACTACATTTCCGACTCTCGTAACTAATATCAAGGTATTTATCCTCGCACGAAGTAATGTAAACTCTCTCTCTCTCATTAATACAGGTTATCTGGAAAGAAGTAGCTATGTTAACTGAAATCGAACATGATTTGTATATAGTTTAAATAGAACAATAAACGGGTATTATATATATAAAGACAATATATAGAGTGTAAATCCTCTGATTCTCTCCTTCCGCCTCCATCCCGGAACCAAAAGTCCGCACACACGACCGTTCGTGTAAAGAAAATTAATGGCCAATATTCTTTTTCTGTGTCTGTTCACAGGACACAGTGGTGTCATCCTGACAGGGCGCTAAAGAGGTGCCGACCCTGCGGTCACAATATGATATATGACATTTTTAAATGTCAAATGCCAAAATTACAAAATCTAAGTGACTGAAAAATATGTAAATTATCAA
>NW_019386873.1:10172-21410 GCF_000671375.1 Centruroides sculpturatus | reverse complement strand
ATAAACTGAAGGAAAAAGTGGAAACACTTAAATAATCTGTAACGTAAAAAATAAAAATCTTTTCAAAATAATTTCAGTGTTATATTATTTCAAACTGTCATGTACCTGAATATTAAAACAAATATCCATCAAGAAAATAATTAATTCTACTATTGATGATAAAAATTTTAAAAATTCGTTTTGGTGTTATATTATTTCATACAATTATTGTCATTTTAATTTATTCGATAGTAATTTACTCAAAAAATTAATTTTGTGATCTGAAATAATTCTATTCAACAAATTTTTATTTGCAATTTTAATTTAATTGACATCTGAAATTAATTTTGTGATCAAAGCTGCCCAAACCACTACTACTCACGCTCTAGGACAAGTGTTCCGCAAGCGGTGTGCCATCACACGGTGAAAGTTGCGACGTGGACTTTCACATTTTCTGTTAATTTCAAGTTTTATTTATATATTTTTATTACCGTCGTTGTGTTTCTTGGTGCTTTTGTTCCATTCTCTGCCGCAGCACTTACGAAATAAGATAACGTTTGTTTATTCTTTATTACAAGCCATGCATTTTTATGTACTGGTATTCTAAGAAGTTATATGTAAAATAAATTTGCTCACAGGTCTGTTTAATAATAATGATAATACAGTAATAGGTTAGTGGATTGCAATTCTATTAATAGTATCATATCACATATGTTTTTGAGGGGAATAACATTTTGGTGTGCCGTGTTGAGCCACGGGTGTGCCAAAAGGTTGCGGAAAACTGCTCAAGGGCACCGTTCCGGTCCCAACGGCGTCGTTCGTGTCAGCAATTGTACCATACTGCCGGGCCATCCGAACTACTGCGACGGTTAGACTTGACCCCAGTGTCGCTCCGAACGGTTCCGACAGGGCGCCACGAAACGCTTAAGGAAGGAATTAGACAAAATTTAATCGGTTGGTCCTACCTGCTCGGCTTTGGCCAGAATGATCCAGAGTCGCCTCCAGGTGGAGAATTTCCGATGGTCGCTGAAGTTGTAGGCCATTTCCTGACTGGCGTATCTCGACGTCAGAGGAGATTGATAGCGGCGATGGAAGTCGTCCACGTCGTCCGGAATGTTCGAAAACGCCGCTTCTTCGCTTCTCGGAAGACCTCTATCGGCCGAATGCCCCACAAGTCTCTCGCCGTCCATCGCCGACATTTCCCTGTACTACAACGACCCACAGAGAATCTTCCCTATTTATAGTTCTTTAAAGCGCCATCTGCATTTCGTTAGGTGCACTATCACTTATTAGGTCCCTTTAAAATCGACACCTACCTGTCCAAACTGTACGATTTCCGATAATTATTGTCATTTCTTTTATATATTAATGTGTGTAACGTTACGATTCGATGTATTTTTACAGCAAAATAATTTGCGAAACTTGGCGTTCCTTCTTTTCCCTCGTATTCATTTTTACGCTAACCGAATAGAAGCTGATCACGTGATAGTGGACAATGCCCATCGCTCTCTCTCGGCTAAAATACATAGTTTCTCTAAACTAATTGCATCTAAACTGTATATAGAGAATGCAGTCGAGAATATTACTAAATGACAATTAGTTAAAATTGATTATTAAACTTTTATAATTAGAAATTACAATATATCATAAAAATAAGTTTATTTTTTTATTATTAATTTCTTCATAATCGAAACAATATTCAAATTTTATGTTCGAATTTAATTCGAACAAATTCGAACAAAACATTCGAAATAGAAAGCCAGTTTCAATCACTTTCAGCCTCATATCTCCCGCACACTTATAGCTATCGAGATGCAACCCCCTGGTGCACGAATGGAGACTTGGGGCTACCACCACATACAAACATCATTCACGTGCGATGTGTAGTTTTGGCGAAAAAGTGAAATATAGGGACACACGTCCATTTATATATATATATATAGATAACAATAAACCTCCACATTATATTTTGTTGCATTTCCTTACCTATACCACGATTTACATAAGCTTTCATAGATTATCGTTTTGAGTACCACTGCATAATTACATTACTGTATNTTTTTCGTCGCGTTCGCGGCTTTTAAGTAATGCATAAATTTTCGAGGCGTGAGGCCCTTCGGAAGCATAGGCGGTGGCCCACGTCGTCCATGCCTTACGCCGCCCTTGGTCATAGAAATGATGTAATTTGAATAGAAATTATTTATAAATACGTATGTCAGGTTATATTTTTATTACTACGTATAATATTTTTAAGAGTTTACGACCACTGTACTGGGTGAGACGTTGTTGAAACAAAAAAAGTTATACATTCCATTACGTACATAAACAGTATCATAATTCGCCAAGTGGAAATCAGCAAATTCGTAAAATTTTTGTTTATTTTTAACAATTCGGATAATCGAAAATCCGGATAATAGAGGTCCAGATAATGGAGGTTCTACTGTATATATTTTTTAATCCTTTACAATTTTAATTATTTAATTGTTCCTTCCTTTCTTCCTTGGCATGTTGTGAAATTTCTGATAGTTGGATAATAAACCGTTTTATTGTAATTTGTCTTTTTAAATTATTTTGAGTCGATATTAAAATTTGGAAAAAGGGGATCCCTAGATCGATAAAATTGGCGAATTTCCTCCTAACACATCGGTTGTTGTTCGGGATACAGTTAAGGTTTTAACGAAGTTCGAGCGAATACATAATTAGCAAAAAAAGGTTGAAATAAAGTGATTAAACAAAAATTATTACAAATATCGTAAATAACAGTTCACAAATGCATATATAGAGATATTTTTTGGAGGGGGGAAATGGTCTTCACAATTTGAAATCCATCGATCTCACGATGAAATGCTCGTATACACGCTATCGTAGGATCGCGCCATCTATCGTAGGATAAATGTACTATGCCAGAAACGGAGTGTATTAAAAAAACTTCTAAAAGCTTCATGGCAATCGTACTATGCCAGAAACCTTCGCGGGAGTATATTAAACAACTTCCCAAAGTTTCATGGCAATCGGATAAACGGTGTGGTAATGCATGAAGGACAGACAAACAGACAGACAGACATACATTCATTTATATATATATAGATAATGTCGAGTGTTTCGCGAAAAAATTTCACTATAACTCCAAAACTTTTATTTCATTATTGCACGTCTTTCGTGATCTTTTATTCGTCAATACTGAAATATTTGCCAGAATAAATTGCGAAGATAATGTCATTTTTGAAATGAATATTTTCTTTCGTGACATTTATTTGCTAAATGCTGCAACGGAGTGAGAAAAATATACAGAGTAGGAACTTTTACAAGATTAAGGTTTTATATTATATCTATAATATAAATCTGAAGTTCATTAATTTAATCTTTAATTTTTGAAATAATTTTTCTTCTCGAAAAATTCGACTAATTTTAATGTTTCAAAAAAATAAGAAAAGAAAATGTTGTAGTTATATANTATGTTATTAGTCTGGTTAAAGTGATTAAATTCACTGGTTTTTTAAGAAATAATCAATAACTACTAGAGAATTAACGATAAACGAATTGACATGTTGGAATATTCGAAGATTACTGGAAAAACTGTATAAATTCTTTTACATTTCTTCTATATAATACCATTCTATTATCGGTTTTTCTGAGACATGGATGTTTAAAATGAAACAAGATAGGTTATATTTAGAACATGAATATTAATTAAATAAGAGTATCTAAAGAAAAATGATTAATGTAGATATAAATCTTTAAAAGTAAACGAAGGATTGTTGGTTTCTTAGTGCTAAATAAATTTGTATTATAAATTTATTTAACACTAAATCATATAGAAATTAGCTTTAAATGTACAGTAATTAATTTACTTCGAACATCCTATTTATAATTAATATCAATTATTAATAATAATCTTAAATTAGCAATGAAATAAAACGATAAGATAAGGAAAACGAAAGCTTGTTAACTATTGCAATTATCTGATATATTAAGAACGTCAAAAAAATTCCATCAAAAATTTCTAAAATTTTGTTTAAAATCCAGTTTTAATACGCTTTAGATAAAATTAACTGGTCATTCTCAACAGCATAATATTAATTATATAAAATACAAAATATTTAAAAATGATATATTTCTAGTCATATCGCTTAGAGTGATAGACAGGGGTGAATCCTGACCAAAATTTTTGGGCATTCTGAAAGTTATAATAAGAATAATAGGCCTATCGCTACCACTAAACAATAGGCAGAAACGTTATTGTTTACCAAGCTCACAATATGGCGGCCGAGTGGTAGGAAAGGAGCCATATCTGAGACAAATCACCCTGAAAAATTCCTGAAAAAAAAAACCTTTTATCCTCTCGGGTTCAACCCTAAGTTTTTCAGAACTGATGTCTTAATAGTTTCGTAAATATAGGGCCCAGACAGGTAATATGACCTGTCTGGGTCTCACATTCACGAAGGTCTTTAATTAAAACATACAGTAGAACCTCGATTATCCGGACTAATTGGGGATGAAGGTAGTCCGGATAAGGAAAAATCCGGATAATAGAGGTTCTACTGTATTTATAAATTGTTAGATATTCCAGTATATTTCTCGAGTGTTTTAAAAAAATCTTTAATTTTGTCTATTTTATGCACCGATTTAATGATATTCCATTTTATTATACATTGGAAGTATCAAAAATATGTTATGATATAGTGCTAAATAAATTTGTATTATAAATTTATTTAACACTAAATCATATAGAAATTAGCTTTAAATGTACAGTAATTAATTTACTTCGAACATCCTATTTATAATTAATATCAATTATTACTAATAATCTTAAATTAGCAATGAAATAAAACGATAAGATAAGGAAAACGAAAGCTTGTTAACTATTGCAATTATCTGATATATTAAGAACGTCAAAAAAATTCCATCAAAAATTTCTAAAATTTTGTTTAAAATCCAGTTTTAATACGCTTTAGATAAAATTAACTGGTCATTCTCAACAGCATAATATTAATTATATAAAATACAAAATATTTAAAAATGATATATTTCGAGATTTCTAGTCATATCGCTTAGAGTGATAGACACGGGTGAACCCTTACCAAAATTTTTGGCCATGCTGAAAGTTATAATAAGAATAATAGGCCTATCTCTAGCACTAAACAATAGGCATAAACGTTATTTGGTGTGAATAAAAAGTATGGACTATTATAAAGTCCATTATATCTACACATAAAATATATGAAATATATAATAATGAAAAGGTATTAAAAATTTATGATAATAATTCAAATTTGGTGGGCCCTTGACACTGGGGGCTAAGGGCTTAAGCCCTATTAATCTCTATGTATATCAGTCCCTGCACACAATACATGTATACTGACTGGGTACCTCAAGCTTTCGATACAATCTGGTTGTGTTAAATGCTTCGAATGACGTCATACGCGCGTACTTTGCTGCGGCAAACCTCCAAACGAGCAAGCGATCGAGTTCCGCAAGCATGGCACTGTCTTAAAACGGCTAGCCGCTAGCTCTCAATGTAAAAGCAAACACAAATGATAAGAGTTTACACGTTAGAATAAATTATTATTGGCATATTTGTTCTCATATAAAAAGTATATTGACATTCAAAACTTTCTCTTAAGCATGCGGCGCATGCTAAACAAACCCAGGGAGTGACAGCTATTTCAGGCTATCTCGCCGTTCTAGACACTAGGATTAAATTTGGGCAGTCGAAAAGCCTCAAGAATTTTTCATGAACATTCAGTCTATCCCGGATATACTCGTAGTATGTCAGGCTCTTATCATCATCATCATCATCCGTTGACATCAATGTGAACTTAGTCAAACCCACGATGAGTATAGAAAAAAAGACCCGCTAGTACCCACAGGTCGGAAGGTCGGAAAGAGAAAAAAACTGAGTGTCTTTCTTTTCATTTTAATAAATATTAAGAACGCTAAAATGTGTAATTATAATAGGCCTATTAAAAACTGTGGGATATTAAGATCCGGGATCAAACCCAAATCTGGACGGGTCGAAAAACCACGGGAATTTTTCGGGTCCCAAATATGTCGGAACCCGTCCTTTCCAGCTCATTATGGGTCTGGCCAAACCCATAATGAGCTGCTAAAGAATGTACTTTTAGTGCCCACAGTGCGAAAAGAGTTTTAAAAAATACCGATTAATTATTAAAATTCAATAAAATTCGAACATATTTCATTTTTCATAATTGTTAAACACAATATTTTAGAATCTATTGTTAGTTTATTATTGTTCTGCTTTGTTGCAAGTCGAGCAAGTGCGAATTGGAGAGAGATTTTTCTGCGTTTATTGATATTGAGTTGATTAATATTTCAATTGAATTTTGTAAGTTTTTTTATCTTTATTAACGAATCAATTGCTGAATGTTATCGTGTTATACTTTTAATGTTAAATATGGAGTAGACGAGACATTTCATAGCCACCGATTGGAAATCAAACAGACTTTATTATGATTAATTGTTGTGTGTATAGCAGCAATTCTTAAGAATGAAGAAAAGATTTTTAAGAAATTTATGACTACAAATACAAATATTTAAATAAATTATTTTTATAATTATTATATTTCAATTATAAGTAGTGAAGATACAACATAAGCATTTTTTCAATTTTTTTTTATTTATAAATATTTAAATAACAATAAATTTTGAATTACAAATTTTATTTTACAGATTTAATGAAAATGATTCAGATATATCTGAAGTTAATTTTTGTTCTTTGCTTATTGAGGGGAGAACATGGATATGAGACAAAACATTCCAATAAAATGACTCGTTCGAAAGTCAAGAAAACTTTTGATTTTAATATATTCAATGACGACAAAAATGAACCTGAAGTCAGAGGAAATTATATTTCTTCGGCACTGAAACAAAAACTTCTAAACTTTATGAAGAAACAAATCGAGGTTCGTATAAAAATCACTACGGCATTCGAATAAATTATCAAATTTCTAATATTGTTTTTATTAATTATATATTAATACTATATATTATCTTAAAATGAATAAATTAACGTTATTTTCCTTGGGATTACAGAAAAGAAGAACCCAATCCTCGATGAGAGAGCCAAGTTCAATCATCAATCATTCATATGTTGCTGATAACACTGTGGCATCTTCATCGTTTCGAAAAGCATTTATTAATAGATGGATCCAGTATTGGAACAAGTATAAGGACATAAAAAATGAAGAAGAAAAATTTCCTTCTATTGATTCATTATTTGATGATAATCGAAGAAAAAAATTCAACTTGATTGTCAAATATGACAATTTTAAAACTAATTTGAATAAGGAAAGGAAATTCTTCAGAAATATCAACAAAGAACATAATAAAGAGGTGAAAAGTAAGAGGAAAGTTCTTTCTTTGTTTGACGTGAATGAAGATGAAAAACAAAAAAAACGAATGAAACTCAAAAACAAAATGAAAAAGACCAAATCCAAAATTATTGCTCAAATAGCTAAGAGTGAAATACACCGATGTAAAAGGGGAAAATGTATTTTTAATTATCCTCAACATTATTTCTTGACTCAAAACAGAAATATAAAGCTAAGGAAATTCTACTCATTTAACAAAAAACGAACTAAGTTCAAGAAGAAACATAAAACATCAAATAGAAAACAACAATTTCCACAGTTTAGACATAAGAAAAGGATTGGTAAACCATTGATTGTTCATTCGAAGAACTTAAAAACTAGATTTAAAACAAGAGTTAAGCAGAGTTTAGTAGAATTGAAAAAGAATCACGAAAATCATGACGAAACATTTCAAGATCCAAAATATAAAAAACTAAAAACAATCGAATATATAATTGTATCTCTGATGATGTTATTTTGGGTAGGTGCTAGTATTTTAATATATCTCTGCTACAACCGTTTTTGTAGAGAAAAGTAACCTTGTTCCTGGTGAGGAAAGTAATGTTCCATTTCAAGACGTTCAAAAACGAAGTGAAGACAGAATATATATGACCATCAAACGATTGAAAATTTGAACAAACAACGAACTAATACACTAATACACATTTTAAGTCAAATGCTACAGACGACTTAAAAGAACTTCAGAAATTCTTTCAGATTTTGAAATCATCCACAACCGGCTTCGTCCAGAAAAACAAAAGAACGTGGTGGAAGAAAACATGAAATCGACAGCAAGGCACTTGGAAATGATGCTTACATAAAGATGAAAACCCCCAAAGTGTGATGCTTGCATCTTTTCAACCCCACAGACCACGAATTGTAAAATGGAATTCAAAAATATCAATCAAAACTTTGTCGAGAAGAATTTACCGATTGCGACTTAAAATATTTCAAACGAAATAATTGACAATAATTTAACATCTCGTAGATATTCGAAGAAGATTCTTTTCCAATAAAAGCCGTGTCTAATGATTTGATAAAAGGATCGATTGAACTTAAAATATGAATTCGAGGTCTCTCATCCATTTCGAGAGAGTACTTTTGGGGAATATCTCCAATATAAAAAGTCTCGTCAACTCGAGAATAAGTTTCTTTACTTTGTGGTTTTCAAGAAACGAAAAGACTGGAATTCAAACAATGACAAATTCAATGATTAAATTAATTTTATTATATCAGTTAATT
This sequence comes from Centruroides sculpturatus, assembly GCF_000671375.1. Lineage (NCBI taxonomy): Eukaryota > Metazoa > Arthropoda > Arachnida > Scorpiones > Buthidae > Centruroides > Centruroides sculpturatus. The sequence goes on along the minus strand of NW_019386873.1, from coordinate 12,819 downwards.
AATTAAAAATTATTTCTGGTTTAATGTTAATTTAATGAATCAATAAATTGATTTTTGTTCACATTGTTCTTCTAAATGTTGTTCTTTAAACTTCGTTACCTCTATATATACAGAAAATTTGAATATTTTAAGTTGATCGAATTACTAACGATTTTAGCGAGTTTCAAGAATTTTTGAGTTGTACGATAATTTGCTTGTTAAATTAATCGTCTCAAATGTATATTTTAAGAAATATAAAGCTTCAAAATACATTTTTAGCTATCCAAGCTGCTCCGTGTGATTTAAGTCTAGAGGCACAACAGCAAAACATTTGTTCTTACTCAAAGAACAATTAAAATTTGAGTGTTTTTTTATTTCAAAGACATGATCGGTTTTGCGTCTGACACAGCAAATATTATGTTCTCCGAACTTAACACTACCGCATATAAAATGAAGCAAAACAATCCAGATTGTACCTTTAGAAAATGTGTGTGTTATTTGGCGGCTCTTGCTTCAGCATAGTTTGTTAAATACTGTCCCGAAGTTTACAAGAAATAGTGAGAGACAATCACGCTTACATTCCAAACATCTCTAAGCGATTATTGAGTTCCATAAGTTTTCTTAAGTGCCAGAACATTAACTGCTGAAGATGTATGACCTCTGATAGCTTTCACTTCGAGGATGTGTCAACAAAATTTTGGAGCAGGACTCAGCTTTGCAGTTGTACTTTCCTATCAGTATCTTCTTCTTATTCTCTTTTCATTCTCTGTTACTAACTCGATTGCATCATTTCAATGATTTTATTAAACCAATATTCGTAACAGCAAATATTTGAGAGATCAAAACTTACGCTTGAAACCGAAATGGTTAATAAATAGTGTCTGCATCATCCGTTACAAGATTTTATTATTAAAAAAATTATACTATTATTATAAAACGACAAATCACTTAATTTTGAAGATAGAAATGAGTTTTATTTAAAAAAATTGAAAATGTTAATGAGGAGTTTACTCGTTAAGTCCGATTCCACTCGAGATATGACACATGGTCCCCCTCTACAGAGCCGTAACTAGGCAGGTGCAACAGGTGCACCCGCATAGGGCCCACTTGGAAGGGGGCCCAAATTGCTGTTCACAAGAAATTATATTTTTTAAATTTAAAATTTTTCCGCCTTTCTACAGCGCGGTTTGGCGATTACATTTCGCCTTACTTAGACACTATATGTCTGCTCACCAAAGTTTCCAAGTGTGGCGGCTTTTAGAGGGACGTAGTGAGGTAGCGGAGACCTCAGACAAATCAGCCAAAAGTAGCGACTTTTGAGATTTTTAAATTTATTTTTTGAGAAATTTAAATTTATAGTTTTCAAATTTACAGATTTTTCTCTACTTTATAGAGCTTTCTGGCAACTACTAATATTATTATGATATACAAAACTGTATTTCTAGAATTTCTAGTGTGCAGAGCTAAAAGTCTGTAAAGGTAACATTTTGTAACAAAAATAAATCTGCCCAAGGATTTTTTAAAAATTACTAAATTGAAAACGGTAACTCCCGAATAAAATCTTAGTCTCGAGGTTGTAAAAGGCGTGCAGAAATTCTGACATCATTTTTTGCTATAGCATTATAGTGGTACGCATATGTGGTGTATACCTGAACGGCGGATTAAGCGGTAAGCGAACTATGCGGGCGCGTAGGACCCCGAAGGGGCTCCCGCAGTCTTTAATTAAAATGCTACTGAAAAAAAAGGGATTGCGAAAACGCAGAAGATAGAAATAGTCCAGAAAAACGCTTCGATATACAGTAAATAGATACATGGAAGTAATAAGTGATATAAGTTTATGGCCAACAATATTAACAGATGCTATTATTGATCATATTCTTAAAACAAACCAAAAAGTATAGAAAAAGAATTTTTTAATAAACGAAAAAAAAGTTAAGATAATGGAAATAGATAAAACACCAAATAAAGAAAGTAACTTGACACCCGAAAAATTATTTAAAATACAAATTTACAGTGTTCTTGACACTCTATTGTGTCAAATAGATTGGCGTTATGAAAAAATGAAAACTATCTGTGACGATTTTTGCTTTCTCTGTGGCTCGTCTTTACAATACATGAGTGTTGCTGATTTAAAAAAAATCGGCTGCAGATCTCGCTATTAAATATAGCAAAGATTTTAAAAAGTACGAATTTACAAGTGAAATTGAAAGTTTTAATTTTGAAGTAACGACTCTTATACAAAATATGGAAACTGCATATCCGCTTAATATTCTACAAGCTCTTCATGATTTTAGTTTAATTGAATTTTACTCAAATATCAGTGTCGCTCTTCAAATATTTTAAACTCTTTCCGTTTCTATCGCTTCGTGCGATAGAAGTTTTAGCAAGTTAAACTTAATAAAAAATTATTTATGATCAACTATCGGACAAGAACGATTATCCAATATTTCTATTATTTCAATAGAATACAATATCGTTAAAAATATTAATTGTGAAGGTGTAATTAATGAATTTGCTGAAATGAAAGTCAAAAAAATTCAATTAAAATAAATCTTATTAAAAATCTATTGTAATGTATTTGTTTTATTATTTTCCCAAAACCAAATAAATTAAGGGGCCTAAATGCAAATTCTTGCACAGGGCACAGGAATGGCTAGTTACGGCTCTG